>NC_133619.1:373000907-373265907 GCF_048593235.1 Sminthopsis crassicaudata | reverse complement strand
CAAATATGGACTCAGACATGTAACACTTCCTAGCTGTATGATGCTGGGCAAGTCACTTAACACCAATTACCTCAGGAAAAAAAAAAGGATCAGAGACAAGAAATTGAAATAGAGGAAATTAGGGTGCCAGGGCCAAAAATTTGTATAAAATATTTGTCAAATTTACCATCTCCATATCTTGATAGAATCTTTGCAAGAATGAAAGGAAAACCATAATGTGATTTTTTTTAAAAAAGGAAAGACTTTTGTTTGCCAAAAATATATCTTTGCAGACATGTAGTGTTATAGAATTGTTTTATGTAATTATGTAGAAATTCAATAGGAGCTGAAAATCTGGTTAATATTAATAGAACTTTTCCATTTTCAATTGGGATAACTATGTATAAATCAACCAATTTTCACCGTTATTTTAGTCTATGTAATTTAGGATATCTACTAAGATCTTTCAACTTTCCCTTTCTCCCTTTCATTTATTTTTCATAAATAAAAATCTGTGCTTCGGAGCTCATAATGGCTGCTTTAAAATGTGAATAATCACCTGAGTGGTGTCACCCTTTACATTTGTAAACATTATTGGCAATTTCACACTGTTCCATTGAGGGGTGTTTTTTCTTTAGTGGAGGTTTTGTGGGAGAAAAACATTTAGCAGAAGAAATAAATGCTACGAAAGTTTTTAGATAAGACCTCCTAAATTGATCCTCTATCCATCAAGACAACATTTTCAGGACTTCAGAATTTCCCCAACTCCATAATATTAGCTTGGAAGTTTCCTTTCCCTATAGTTCATTCATTAGCTATATAACATGCCCAAAGGTCTCTGTAATCTGACCCAATCTTTCCTAATGACTTCATTTTCCTCTACTTTTCTTTAATTTTGTAACTTTCAATGTAATCAGGGATTAGTGTCCTCACTGTCCCATTAATATATTATAAGATCATAGATCATGTTAGAATGACTTCTTTTCTGACTATTTGTGGCTTATCAATCTATTCATAACCTTCCACTTAAACCCCACATTGTCCATAGAATCTTTCAGTACTCTGAAAACCTTAGATTAAACCTAGTCTTAGACTCTTATTAGCTATGTGATCCTGGGCAAGTTACTTATTCTCTGTCTACCTAGGGTTTTTTATGAGGATCTAATAAAATGATAATTATAAAGCACTTAACACAATGTCTGGCTGATACACAAATGCTATATAAATATTAGCTATGTATTAGCTATCATTACCTTGATGTCCCTTTCCTCTGAATTCCTATAATGCTAATTGTTAGGAATCCACATTATACCAGCTATGATAAAATATTTAAAATGATTCACATGCATATGTTCATAGATACACTATATATATATGTTAGTGTATGCATATACATACATATATGTATATATGTGTGTGTATATATATGTATGTGTGTGTATGTGTATATATATATATATATATATATATATATATATATATATATATATATATATATATATATATATATATATATATATATATATATATATATATATATATATATATATGGCTCAGACTGATATATTCAGGCTCAATGTTGAATGAGAATTTTAAGCACCTAAGTATACCAAGTTTATCCCCCACCACTTCCCCATCCCACCCCAAACACACACCTACTTCAATGGAATGCACTGAGTTTGAGGACTGGTATCTGGTTTTTGCTTTTGTTTTTTAATATCCTCACTTTTAGTAAGATGTTTTACACACATAGTTGGCACTTAATAAATCATTATCAAATTGAATGGAATTAAGATATCTCAGTGATAAAATATCCGTTAACAAAAGAAAGAAAAGATGACTTTTCAAAATTATTTAATTACACGTGGCAATCTTGGGAGTTGAGAACAGGTTTTTGTGAATATATATTATATATTATATTATATATATTATATTACATATATATATGTGTATATATATATAATACTCTTTCTATTATAATTTGATGCCTAATCTCAGATAGAAGAAATCTCCAATCCAAGACTGAGGTGAGCAGTGCAAGTGGGGGAGGAAATGTCACTTTGCATTCTACTTATGAGCATTTAAAAATAATTTTTGGAACTACTTTTACAATTGTTCTTTTAATATTGCAATTATATTTCTATCTTATCCATTTTATAAGAACTGCATAAAAGTTTTTATTTTTATGCTGGTTGAACCCAAAACAGACATTTTAAGACTTGTGTTAGCTTGGCAGAATTGCTGGTCAGCTCCATTTGATTTTAATCATCTTTGCAATTAAAAAATTGTCATTCTGTGTTGTGATCACGAGCAATAACTACTAAAGTTAGGAATGTCTTTATGTATGTATGTGTAGCATCTACGGGAAGTTGAAGTAGAGGACAAGGAAAAGAGAAACGAAAAATAAAATATTAATAGTACATGCTGGATAGAGTAATTCATCTTTGTTATATACAGGAGACGTAGGTTTTAGGAGAAGAAAACTCCTTGATTCTAACAGGATCATTTTCTAGGAAATTCATAGTATCCACTACTCAAATAAATGTTTACTAAGTTGCAAACAACATGAGGCCATATCATATGTCCTTTACAACTTTTAATCCATGGTGGTATTGGCTCAATATCTTGCACTTGTTGTAGAAGATGTCTAGTAAATGTTAGTTAAACAATTGAGCCTGGAGGTCCTTAAAATCATTAAACAATATTGAAAACATAAGGATTGTAATATAACTAAATAGTTATTCTCTCTTTTGTTTTGGAGTGGGAATTTGGTACAGTAGATTCAAGTTTTCTGATTTTAACTATTTCTACTGTACAGAACAAAAATTCTACTTTCATATTTCTTATTTTTCTTTTAAACCATTAAAGAATATGTTCTTAGGAATGGATAGGTTTATTTGACTCATTAAATTTTGATTCATTTTCCATTGCCCTCTAATATTTACCTAGAATTGTCTGGATTCTTTTAGCTTATCTGAAAATCATAATCTCTTCTGTTCTTAACAACTTTGTCACAGACCTCTCCTTCTGTTCTCAAGTTTTCTTGGACTGGAAAAATAATGTCACTCCCTACCTTTTGTTGGATTTTCTCCAGAATTCAATTTGAGATGTTATTTTTAAATTGTTTGGAGGGAGATTTTGGGAAACCTCAGATGTAATACTTCTATTTTTCCATTTTGGCTTTCATAAAGTGTTTTTAAGGGTGTCTTTATGGGTTAAACCTATGAGCTATCCAAACCATGATTTTATTTTAACAGTGAGACTAAGAGGCAAGCTTTGAAGGGTTTTTGACATTCACTTTGATATATTCCCAGGAAGTTCAAATTTGCCTCAACAGCCCATTATGGAGCTTTCATCCATGAATTTGTGTAATCCTTTTTTGAAGCTGTTAAGAACAACAGCAATTCACAAGATAGTCCTAATTCAATAGGAAGTAAAAATGAGTTCTTATATAGTTCACAGACCAAATTGAGAAAACTTTAAATTTAACTATGGCACATGCTTCAATAGGTCTTGGAACACTTTTGCTATTGAATGCTAGATGGGATGTGATTCAGGTACAAATGAGGCCACTCTGTGAATGTGAAATAAACTGCATATCTAAGCATTTAAAAGAATAAGTAAAAGCCAGTTGTCAGCTATAGCAATGAGGTGGAACTAACCAATTCATGAAATTCTCCTGAATATTAGGATTTTGGCAAGGTCAGATTTAGTTTATTACTTAATAACTCAATTGCTAATAAATTAGCATAATGGGTAATCCTTTTTAAAATAAATGATGCTTTATATATTTGTATCGATGTTATAACATGCAGTGTTCTGGAAACAATAAGTGATTGATCAGAATATAATGTCCTGAGTGCAAGTCCTGCAAGAGACCACAAATCAATTGCTTTTCACATATGAAAGATGAACATTTTTGGCTTATGACATTAGCTTAATACTGTCCACAGGGGGCAATTATCCATACAAAATTACCTGACAGAAAATTTCCACATTCAGTTTGGGGCTCTGTTTCCTTCTGCCCATATATTTTTGGGAAAAGTGCCACAGATTTCTACCTATAAAATAGGCAGATTTAAATTATGGGGGGCACTTCATCTATCTAACTGGACATTTATGTTAAATCATTCTCTTGGTAGTGAATTGACCTCTATAACATGAGTTGTAGCTTCTATTGAGTAAGTTAATGGCTTGAGGAGAAAAGGTGTGACTTGTATAAATAGATGTGAAGCATAAAAGGAAGTAAATGTTCCAGAAGAGGGGCAATTAAGCCTAATGTCTCTCTAGGTATAAAACAATAAAAAAAATCCTATTAAATCTGTCTTCTATTGAGGGAACATATGGTAGTGGATAGAGTTAGATGATCTGTGGGTAAGGAAGATCTGTCTTCAAATCCATCTCTGATATACTGGCTCTCTGACCCTGAATCAGTCATTTAAGCTGTCACGTCTCCCCATGCAACTCACTAAGTCTAGAAATTGCCCAGAAGTCCCCAGACAGATCTTGTTTTTTAAAAAAAAAAAAGATATAGAAAAAGCAAAACCATCAAAATCTAATTAACAAGAAAATCCCACTTCTAGGTTTGAATAAAAGTGTTATAAAAGGAGCCAATAGAACAATTGAAAAGGCCTGAGAGTTTTAGGAGAGTTAAAATATTAATACATCTGTCTCTGGTAAATAGTAAAGAATTATGATCTAACTTGGAGAACTCTGCAGAAAACCAGAAAAGAACTGTCTGCAAGAGAAATTCTATATCTTCCTTACATTTTCACACCAACTGCTATCTCACTCTATTGATGCTATTATAGTTTTTAAAAAATGGCTTGAGCATGTGTTGCTCATATACTGTTTGATTTTAAAATGGTGTCCAAGAGAGGATTGAATGCATTCCTGAGACCTTTGGAAGTTTGTAGGATTGGTCAATTGGCTATTTTGTAGCTGCATATTTTACAGTAGAAATGGAGCTAGACAGAGAGTCATGGGATCTGAATATGAATTCCATCTTTGCCACTTATTACCTGTGTGACATTGAGCAACCTGGGCACCTTTTGCCTCTCTGAACATGTAAATGAAAAGCTTGGACTTCCTGACTTCCAAAGTCCTTTGCAGCATTAGATCAATGATCTTGTGACCCATGGTATGGTTGGAAGTTGCATTCTCTCTTTGGAATCCTGAAGGATGACACTTAGAGAAGTGACATAGAAACATAATTACTTCCCATATAGACATGATGCAGCTTCCAGAAGTGGCAATTACTGGGAAGATTTAACTTCAATCCTGGGAAAACCTGGTTCATCTTAGCATTATCCCTTAATTTGGGACTGGAAGGAGAGGAGCTATTTTAATGTTATTATTGGAATAGATGAAAGTATTTTACCTGAAAGCAGGGGAGGAAAATGGCTTTTTATGAAAATTTGGAGTTCTAAGATAAATTGATTATGATTGACTAAGGGGTCTGGAATAAATCTTTCAGGGTTTTTTTTCTTTGTGGTGGAGATAAAGCAATTGTGTTAGGGAATGCCAAAAAGAGTATTGCAGATAAAGGAACTGAAATCAGTTCTTCTTATTATTTAAACCTGTCATAAAAGTGTCACTATAAATAAATTTGGGAGCCAGTGCTTTAGAAATAAGTGGATCACTCAGTAAGTTTAATTATCATCACTTAATATTAGGATACTCTGAGATAGCAATATAGAACAAGAAAAATGTAATTCTCCGAAATTTTTTTTGGGGGTCCATATTCATAAATATACAAATGTTGTAGGAAATGCTATCATTAGAACATGACTTTTTAACTTGAGGTCATTGACCTTTTTATTATTATTATTTTGATAAGTACATTTCAATATTTTGTAACCCTATGTTTTTAAATGAATTTTAAAACATTATTATGAAAAAGGATCTCTAGGCTTCTCTATAATAAGAAAGAACTTTATGAGCTCAAATTTTAAGAGTCATTGCTTTAGGCCTTGCCTTATATTTTATACATGCTATCATCAGGGAAATAATTAATTTACTTATGTGATTGGCCTAGATGTTGTAAGTTAAGTCATAATTGGATAATTACCTTATACTATGATGTTGAGGACTTACAGTAAGGAATTAGTCAGAAGTGATCATTTCTGACTTAATGCCACTCAAGTTTTCACCCAGATTGGATTTACCTTTTGAAATATACATAGCTTTTAAAATACTTACTTGAAGATATTTTTTGTTTTATTTCCTTGAGATATGTTTAAAAAGTTGAAGAGATTGTAATAAACATTCTTAGAATACTACTTTTCACATTCCATTAATCTTCTATTTGGTCAGATTCCCTCTTCATTCAATATTAGAACAATGCATACCTTTGTTTCTGGAACACAATTGATCAAACAGTTTATGCCCAAAGAGGTGATTCTTGGCCTATGTAATAGAGTGAGCAAAGGTGTGGAGGTAGGTTTGCATAAATGGCGAGCTTCAATGGAAGTAATGTAAAATAAGCTTGGAAATAAAGAATGCTGCTAAATTGTGCATAATAGCTACATTTTCTGAGTTTAATTCAACAGATCTTAAAAACTTAATATGCTATGTGATATAGACTGAAAGATATTGAAAGACAACAATTCTAGTCAACAGATAACCAGCCTTGAGTCTGATTCCAATGCTGAGATGAGCCCAATATTTCATTTAGACCAAGGGGTGTTATAATTCTATTTTCTATATACTATAATGGTTAAGCTAAACAGATTTTCTTGGTAGGTGACAGGTATAAAAGAAAAGAAATGAAATGTGTAGATTTCTTTTGTTAAGCTGCTTTTCTTTGAAAGACAGAATACTTCCAACGGGGAGGGGTGCAGTCAATGAGAAGTGATAATGATATAAAACATACATTTTAAAAGGAAGAGAGAGACAGAAGGTTAGATATGCAGGTAATAGTATGGAAGACAAGACTCTTGATTTGTGATCAATGCTCTGTCACTGTGATATTGGGCATACCATTTACACTGTCCAAACCATAGTTTTTTCTTTCTTTCTTTTTTTTTTTGAAAGTTTTTTTTTTTTTCAAAACGTATGCATGGATAATTTTTCAACATTGACCCTTGCACAGCCTTGTGTTTCAAATTTTCCCCCCTTTCCCCCCACTTCCTCCCCTAGACAGCAAGCAATCCAATCTATGTTATATATGTTAAAAAATATATATGTTAAATCCAATATATGTAAACATGTTTATATAATTATCTTGCTGCATAAGAAAAATCAGATCAAAAAAGAAATAAAATGATTAAGAAAACAAAATGCAAGCAAACAACAAAAAGAGTGAGAATGTTATAGTGTGATCCACACTCAGTTGCCAACAGTCCTCTCTCTGGTTGTAAATGGCTTTCTTCATCACAAAATCATTGGAACTGGCCTCAGTCATCTCATTGTTGGAAAGGGTCGCATCCATCAGAATTGATAGTTGCATAATATTGTTGTTGCTGTGTGCAATGATCTGCTGGTTTTGTTCATTTCACTTAGCATCAGTTCACGTCCCTTTCCTTCCTTTAAGATCTCTTTAGTATACAGGTGCATTAGAAACACTGCTGGATCAAAATGTATGCACAGTTTGATAGCCCTTTGGGCATAGTTTCAAAATCTTCTCCATAATGGCTAATCCATTCACAATTCCACCAACAATGTATTAGTGTCTCAGTTTTCCCACATCTCCTCCAACATTCATCATTATCTTTTCCTGTCATCTTAGCCAATCTGAGAGATGTGTAGTGGTATCACAATTGTCTTAATTTTCATTTCTCTGATCAATAGTGATTTAGAGTATCTTTTCATATAACTAGAAATGGTTTTAACTTCTTCATCTGAAAATTTTCTGGTCATATCCTTTGACCATTTACCAATTGGAGAATGGCTTAAATTCTTATAAATTTGAATCAATTCTCTATATATTTTAGAAATCAGGCATTTATGAGAACCCTTAAGTGAAAATGTTTTGCCAATTTATTGATTTCCTTCTAATCATGTCTGCATTAGTTTTGTTTATACAAAACCTTTTTAATTTGATGTAATTAAAATTATCTATTTAGTGCTCAGTTATGAGTTCCAATTTTTTTTTGGTCACAAATTCCTTCCTTCTCCACAAAGCTGAGAGGTAAACTATCCTATGTTCTTCTAATTTACTTCTAATATCACTATTTATGTCTAAATCATGAACTCATTTCGACCTCATCTTAGTATATGATGGTAAGTGTGGGTCAATGCCTAATTTCTGCCATTCTAGTTTCCAATTTTCTCAGCTGTTTTTGTAAAATAGTGAGTTCTTATTACAAAAGCTTGGGCCTTTGGGTCTGTCAAACACTAGACTGCTATAGTTATTGACTTTTTTGTCCTATGAACCTGACCTGTTCCACTGATTGTCTACTCTATTTCTTAACCAGTACTAAATGGTTTTGATGATTGCTGCTTTTTAATATAGTTTTAGCAGACCATTGTTTTTAGGTATCAGAAATTTGGGGCAAATTGTCTAGTTCTAAAATTCAATGATTCTGTAATTCTGTAATTTGTTACAACTATTAAGCTTCCTTTATCCAGAAGCCACAACAATAACAATGTTGAGTATTCTAGGGAGAGACAATTTCTTCATTTTTGTCATTTTAAATTTCAACAACTTACTCATCACATTGTATTTCAAGGTCAGTTCTTGTTTAATTTCAAACTATTTTAAACTGCTTTGTTTTTCAGCTCCCCTCATCTCTGAAAATAAATATAGCATACACATATATCTTTGGAACATAGCTGAAGTTAATATGTCACCTGATTGATGCCCTTGAGCCATCTGGTGGTATAAATAAAGATGATCAGAGGTTTAGGTTTAATCAAAATACTATTTAGGAGATTAAAATTGTGTTTTTGAAATAATTTTTATTTTGTTTTTCTCTTTTTCTGATGTGGTTTCTGTGAATTTGTGGAATTCAGGAATTCAATAGAATATTAGCTTCTTGGGGGCAATAACATTTTTATTGTTTTCTTCCTATCTCCAATCAGTTATCAAAATGCTTTTCACATAATAGAAGCTTAATAAATGATTGTTGGATTAGAAAATGGCAAAAAAAAATGTGAGTACTAGCTCACATATGATATTTGAATTAATTTTTTATTTGATATTTGACTTTGATATTTGAATCTTCAGAGTAACTTTTTGCTACATCTGTTGAAAATATTTCTGTCTATTTTCCTATCCTAATAAGTACATATCTGTGAATATAAATGTATCTGTAATATTTCAAAGATAATCTTATTTGGGGGGAGGATTCTAATACATATGGTATATTTATAATATTGCTTTTTCATCATACTTGCAAACACATATTGCTTTATGAATCATGTTAGGAGAGAAAAATCAAAGTAAAAGGGAAAAACTATAGGAGAGAGAACAAAAACAAACAAACAAAAAAGAAGTAAACATAGCATGTGTTGATTTACATTCAGTTTCCTTAATTCTTTTTCTGGATGCATATAGCATTTTCTGTCCAAAAGACTATTGTGATTGCTTTGAATCACTGAATTAAGAACCAAGTCTTCCATAGTTGATGATCATACAATCCGTCATTGTGTGCAATATATTCCTGGTTCTGCTTGTTTTTCTCAGCATCAATTCATGTAAATCTTTCCAAGCTTTTCTAAAATCAGCTTGTTCATCATTTTTTATAGAACAATAATGTTCCATTACCTTCATATATCACACCTTATTCAGCCATTACCCAATTGATAGGCATCTACTCATTTTTAAGGTAATCATATCAATTTCATATAGTATTTTAAGATTAATTTTTCTCATAACAACTCTATGAAGTAGGGCATGTAAATGTTATTTTTCCTTATTTAATAAATAAAGTGTGACTCAAGAAGGTAAATAATTTGATCAGAGTATTTGCTGTCAACAGATCTGCGATATCCTCCATATAGATAATTCCTTTAGTAATAGATACTGGATCCATGTCCTCTTCTCTAGTAAGAGTCATAACATCTCCACAGAAATAATTACATTATAGTCCTGGGGACCTTCTAGACTCTCCTTCTGTTGTCTCACCTTCTCTTTCTTCTCTTCTCACTTTATATCTCTACAGTGACACAGAGGCTTTTCTGAAATAACATTCATCATGCATTTCTCTATTGTCTTGTGAGTGACTCTCAATTTATTTAATTCTTCTGTAACCTAGCATCACTAGAAACTGTGAAAAAGAGAGGCATTTGTTTTGGACAGAAACTCAATATTATTGAAAAGTCTGCATATTTTCTCAATGTCAACTTCTGGACAGCTTTCAGTTAGTTCTAGAGCCAGTACATGGTTCATAGACATACCCACGTATCCAGTATTGTGCAGTTACACATAAATGCCAGAGAAAGGTCCTGATCTTATGTCATCTATTCGGATAGAGTTCTTTTAATCTGTCAAAGTTTTAAACATTAAATTCTTAATACTTTAAATATCAAATATCACAGTACAGGAAAAGAGATATTGATATCTATACACAGTAGAGGAATTTGGATCAAGTGTTGAAGAAACAGACTATTTCCTAGACATGGATTAAAGACATAACTTAGTATCTAAATTTTTGTTAGTTTGTTTTCTCATTATTTTATTTCTTTCTACAAAATTGAATAAAGTACATAATTTTTTTTCAGTGGATATGGCATTGTAAGTCCTAGTTAAAGTTTTGCTGACCTCTTGTCACTAGATAGTGTACCAACAGTATGAATTATGCAGTGTCACACTTAATTGTATATTGTGATGAATTGTTATTACATATATATATATTTATATATATATATATATATATATATATATATATATATATATATATATAGAGAGAGAGAGAGAGAGAGAGAGAGAGAGAGAGAGAGAGAGAGAGAGAGAGAGAGAGAGAGAGAGAGAAGAGAAGAGCTGGACTGTAGATACTTTAAGGATAGGGACTAAATTTCTCTCTCCTTTATAATGCTTAACATATCATTGAGTACATTGGATACTGAATAATTACATTATGTATAGCTTTCTATTTGATAGGTTTTGAACCTTCTTTCAGGAAGAATGACCTTGCTTCAAATCTCAATTCTGACTCTTTATTAACTTTGTTACAATAAAAACTATTTATCTTCTCTGAACTATACTTTTCTTATTGATATTGTTTCCCTCAGAGTTCTCAGAAAACAGCAAATGAGATATTGTATGCAAAGTATCTGGCAACATTAAAATGATGTTTAATCTCCTCCTTCTTTTCCTTCTCCTCTGGTACATATATACATTGTTTTATTATTGTTTTATATACATGCATATGTATGCATGGGTGTGTGAGAAATTTTATCCTACAAATGAGGAGGAATCGGGAGGAAAAATAGGAGGAAGGAGAGAGGAGGAAGAGGAAAACCAACAACCAACACCAATATCAACATCAACGTGTGTGTGTATGTGTGTGTGTGTGTGTGTGTGTGTGTGTGTGTGTACATGAGAGAAAGAGAGAGAGAGAAAGAGAGAGAGAGAGAGAGAGAGAGAGAGAGAGAGAGAGAGAGAGAGAGAGAGAGAGAGAGGGAGAGAGAGAGAGAGAGAAAGAGAGAGAGAGAGAGAGAGAGAGAGAGAGAGAGAGAGAGAGAGAGAGAGAGAGAGATTGTTGGATTAGAAAATGGCAAATAATGAGTACTAGCTCACATATGCTATTTGAATTAATTTTTTATTTGATATTCGACTTTGATATTTGAATCTTCGGCATAACTTTGTGCTACATCTGTTGAAATATTTCTGTCTATTTTCCTATCCTAATAAGTACACATCTGTGAATATAAATGTATCTGTAATATTTCAAAGATAATTTTATTTTGGGGGGCACTCTTAACACATATGAGAGAGAGAGAGAAGTCTCAAAGATGCCATTGCTCCATCTGCTTTGTTTTTAAAAGACTAGGGTCTAACTGTAAGTTTCCTTCTTTGCCATTCTTCCAATCCAACATAAACTATTTGCAATCAGTAAATGCAAAAGAATGGTATCATTTAGTTTTACCATTATTGGATGTAAATCTAAAAATGAATGCTATATAGAACTTATTTACTAGGTAGGAAGGTCCAGAAAATAATTTATCTACTCGCCAATATAGATGCTTGTCTATTCCAAAGCTATACAAGTGTGTGATTAGGAGGGTGCATGTCTTAAAACTAAGTGATATGCATATCTGGATATATTATTAAAACTTTAAGCACAGGCTTTATTTATTTTTTAGAGCATTGAAATGTGAAATCATATTTTCTGACAAATGGAAAGATTGGGGTGAATAAATGCCACATGATCAACTGATATTTTGAAAACTCTAATTTTTGCTAAGCATTATTTGCATGTTATGCAAAGAAAGTACTATTATTATACAAGGATTCCTATTATTGACAAGAAAGGTCTTAATAGCATGATTATAGTATCTGGATCTTGAGAATACCAGGACTTATTTTTTCTTGTGCGGCATAATAAGTTCCCTTATTATTAAGATTTCCTATATACCCCATTTATTGAAATAATTAGAAAGAAATTGCTCAGATCCACTCTGGCAGGATAATCTCCTTTACAAATTGCTACTCTACAATCATTCCAGCTTGGTCTCCTGAAAAACTTTATCAGGAAGAAGAAAGACAATATTAGGTTTTAAATTTAATACTTGATAATCTTCTGACAACAGTTGGGTACCACATAATAAGCTTAGCTTGCCTGCAATTAAACCATTCTGAGTTGGGCTGAGATGGAATGGGAAAAAAGGTTTCATCCTTTTCAATTAAGTTTCTGAGGTAGAAAAAAGTTGCTGTCCCTCTAATATCCTGTCCTTGACTGCTACATTGAAAAGTTCCCAAAAGGTATGTTCATTGTACCTGCAACTAGTAAGTTTCATACTCTGTGGCTCACAATTTGCATTTATTATAAGAAAGGTATCTTTTTCCAATCTGGCTTCAAATTATGAGATAAAAACAAAATTGGTGGTGAAGATAGGGTTAAATTTTGACAAAATTAGTACTATGAGAATATTTTCAGGGCTTATAAAAAGAATGAAAGGTCAGATTAATTAGGATTTCTTCCTTATCTAAAAAGCAGGGAATAGCTCCACTGAGGAAGTAGTGTGCACCCTGAATTTCCTTAGCTGATTTGCTCAATCCAAATTTGAAGTCAAGATTTTTGGCAAAATTTTAAACTTTATACTCTGATGACTTGGGGTTAAGTCATACATACCCTTATCAGTGATAACTCAGCACAAAATCATTTTTTTCTTATTAAAGCTTTTTATTTTCAAAACATATGCATGAGTAATTATTTATCATTGACCCTTGTAAAACCTTGTGTTCCAATTTCCTTCCCCGTCCCTCCACCCCCTTCCGTAGATGGTAAGTAATTTAATATATGTTAAACATGGTAAAATATGTATGTTAAATCTAATATATGCATACATATTTATACAATTGTCTTGCTGCACAAGAAAAATCAGATCAAAAAAAGGAAAAAATAGCAAGAAAATAAAATGAAAGCAAACAACAAAAAGGTTGAAAACACTATATTGTGATCCACACTCAGTTCCCACAATCTTCTCTCTGAGTGTAGACTCTCTTCATAACAAAATCATTGAAACTAGTCTGAATCATTTCATTGTTTAAAAGAGCCCCATCCATCAGACTTGATCATCATATAATCTTGTTATTGCCATTTACAGTGATCTCCTAGTTCTGTTCATTTCACTTAACATCAGTTCATGTAAATCTCTCCAGGCCTCTCTGAAATCATCCTTCAATACAGCAGCTTAAATAAAAACAAAGTTATACCTTACATCTATGTTTAGGTTTTATATTTTAAGATGATTTTCATATAATTGTCTCACTCTTGCCAATGTCTTTGTGAGCTTAGATAGAAAAATTATTATACTTTATATTTCATATGATATAATTATAGTTATTGTAGCATATTTTATACTTTTTATATGTATGTGTCATGTGTATAGATTCACATTTGACTTCAGATATTTATAAACTGTGTGATCCTGGATAAGTCACTTAGCCCTTTTACCTCAGTTTCTCATCCATCTAAAGAGTTAAAGAAGAAAATGGCAAATTACACTAACATCTTTTCCAAGCAAACTTTAAAAAGGGGTCACAGAGAGTCAGATATATTTGAAAATAATTTAACAACAAATATATATGTACATGTATGTTTGTGTGTATGTATCTCTGCTAACATTAAAAGAAGACTAGAAATAGGAGGGAAGAGAAAAAAAAATAGATGTTGACACATGTCTAAGTAGTTGGTGCTTAGGTAGACTGAGTCACAAATTTTAAAATAATAGAGCTTTTCATATGAGATATCTTGCAGAACAGTTCTGATGCCGATGAATATAATTAAGTGCCCAAACCACTTGGTTGAGCTTGAAACTAGGATGAATCAGCAAGAATTTTTAAAGCAAATTTAACTTTATTCTATTATTGCATTTTCTTCTTCCTCCCCTCTTCTTTTAATGTTTTTCTTTTAAAAAATAATTCTCCTTTTAAAAAGCCTAGAACGATAGTAACATGCTGTTTGATGGAAGCAGGATGAGGAGATGGAATAGTAAAGAAATCCAAAACTCTTTCAATGTGAGGGAATTGTAGAGGCAATTAAGTAGAATAGTTGCTAAAGCTCTCTAATTGGAGTCAGAAAGACTTGAATTCAAATTCTAAAGAGGGGACCATGGGCAATTTTTTAAACTTCTCTCAGCCTCATTTGCTTATCTGTAAAATGAGAACGATCATAGTGCTTCCATTACTGGGCTATGTTATCTTTTCCAAGTCTAACTGGGAAGCCTCAGTACTCTTCCTTTTTTAGCCCATAGCCTATCTCCATTGTTGCCTCTTCACTGTGTGGGGATATGTGGGAATGGGGGGAGGTATGTGTATATAAGAGACATTGACTGATACAATATGTGTATGTGTGTTATGAAATTGATTCTATTGTTTAGAAGCAAAAGAATAGCCAGTATTTAACATTTGCTGGTAAACAAAGAAAACTGTTAAGTCTTTTCCTTACCCTCCCACCCATACATTTTTCTCTCTGTATTTTTATTGATGTAATGTTTGAATGTTTCCAATTTTTTCAAGAGTGGTTTGACATATGAAAATTCTCTTTTTCTTCAAGTATCATGTTTGTTTGTTTCCAAGTGCATGCAGAATGTTCCTACATAGTCTAAGACCTACATATCATGATAACTTAGGCAACTAAAACATCAATTGTATCCATCATTTAGTACAAAATTGCATCATTCTGATATTTAGTTTATTTTGTCAACTTTTATTCTATCTTATCTTATACGTTATGGATGCAACATTTGGAAATGCAGTTTATTTTTCCATAAAAATATTTGAAATATATCTGGTTTTATTGAAATAATAAATACACAGTTATTAACATTTAAAAAGCAAGTTTATTTTCATGAGAAGCTGAAATGTGGATGTTCAGACTCCTGGAACATAGGATAACTTAAGGAGCTGCTCCCCTGGATAGTCTATTTACCATAAAAGTGAGACCTTATATGTTGCTATTTCAAGAATATTAATATTCTCTATTGGATAGAAACTAAAAGAATGTAAAACATGGCTGAAGTGGAAGATAAGAAATTCAAAGCGGAGCTAATACTGTACTACTAAAATTTTTTGAGGTCTGCAGTTTTTAAAAATGTGCTAAAAATAAATAAGCTTTCTAAAAATCTTTTAAACATTTTTTCCCTTCAGTGGCATATTAAGTCTAGTATTGGCTAGGTTTCCTCATTTTCTCACATGGGCTCCTTCATCTTGGTTTCAGACCAATCTTTTTTAACAGTATCCCATTTTCTATAGTGAATGTTATGCAGCACTCTTAGAACACATTAGTGGGCCAATGCTTCTTTCTATTCCTGACTCCTTCTCCCAAGCAATGGTATCAGAAGGGCCTGTCCCACAGAAAATTTTGTAATGTATCTCAATTCCTCTCAGACATTCTTTTTTTGGCTGATTGTTGATGATTTCCTTTTAAGCCAGCTTAAATGGCTACTGTTTTCATATTTTCCCTACTGATTTGGAATTGAGAATACCTGAGTTTGAATATCACTGCAGACACTTATTAGTTGTATGACTAGGGAAAAGTCTCTTAGCCTGTCATTCTCATAGTTCTCATGTAGAAAATTGGGAGAATCAAAAGCATTATAACAAGGATCAAATGATTTATTATGCAGTAAAGAATGTTGCACTGTACTCTGTCTGGTTATAGTAAAGACATACTTCACAATTTTCAGTAAAACAAGTCCATCTAAAAGCATTGTTTGAGAAGGCTCAGGTCTTGATATGGTTGTTTACTATTACAAGAGCATTCACAAAATAATTAGCTATTGTTGTGTAATTCATATTATTATTAATTATCTCTATCTAGACTTCTTCTTGGAGTGGGGGAAATCTTAAAAATTCTACCACACTAAAGTTAAATATCCAATAAGGTCTAATTTATTAGTTCTTTCTGGGACATTTTTTCTTTGTTTTTTTTTTTATTTTCTAAATATATGAAAATATAGTTTTCATCATTCACCATTGGAAGACTTTGTGTTTTACATTTTTCCCTCCCTTTACCCACCCCCTCCCCTAGACAGCAAGTAATTTAATATAGATTAAACATATGCAATTCTTCTGTACATATTTCCACAATTATCAGGCTGCACAAGAAAAATCATATCAAAAAGGGGAAAAAAAATGAGAAAAGCAAAAAAACAAGCAAACAGCAATAAAATAGGTGTTGTAATCCCCATTCAGTTCCCATAGTCTTCTCTGTGTGTGCAGATGGCTCTCTTCTTCACAAATTATTGGAACTGACCTGAATCACCTCATTGTTGAAAAGAGCCATGTCCATCAGAAATGATCATCATATAATTTTGCTGTTGCTGTGTACAATATTCTTTTGGTTCTACTTACTTCATTTAACATCAGTTCATGGAAATCTCTCCAATAATATTCCATAACATTCATATACTATAACTTAATCAGCCATTTTCCAACTGATGGGCATCCACTCAGTTTCCAGTTCCTTGCTTCTACAAAAAGGACTGCTAGGAACATTTCCATACACATGGGTACTTTTTCCTTTTTGATGATCTCTTTGGGATACAGGTGCAGTAGAAACAGTGCTGGATCAAAGGTATGTACAATTTGATAGCCCTTTGGGCATAGTTTCAAAATGCTCTCCAGAAAGATTGAATAAGTTCACAACTCCACCAACAATGTATGAGTGTCCCAGTTTTCCCACATACCCTCCAACAATTATCATTATCTTTTTCTGTCATCTTAGCCAATCTGAGAGGTACCACAAAGAGTAGTACCACAAAGTTGTCTTAATTCACGTTTCTCTGATCAATAGTGATTTAGAGCAACTTTTCATATGAGTAGAAATGTTTTTTTATTTCTTCATCTAAAATTTGTCTGTTCATATCTTTGAGAATGGAGAATGGGGACACTTCTTAGTGAATATCTGAAGTCAAGATAGATAATCTCCTGATGCATAACATTAAAAGCAGACAAAATGATTTTCAAGATACACTATTCTGAAGCCATTTATTTTAAGAGCAAACAAACTCTAGAGGCCTGAATAGACCCTGAAGACATCATTAAGTTTTATCAAAAAAATCATTATTTTTTTCTAGTCCTATTAAAATACTTCTTATAACTATGAACTTAAGTTATAAAGAAAAGGATAAATTATTTTCAGCATATCCTATCTACAATGATAGAAAAGTATATAATGAAATGTAGAAATATGTTCATAAAAATCAGAAGACAAAGCCAAAATGCCATCAGGTGAAGCTTCCAAGTGGGATATGAACTGGTCTCCACCTCAAAAATCTCTCTTGGAAAAGTTAAAAAAGAATCTTAAAAGAGAGTTAGAAGAAAAATGAGGGAAATAAATGAGAGCTAGGCCCAAGAGTTATGATAGGTTGGAGAATAAATGTCTACAGCTTGAATGAATAAAACATGTTCCTAAAAATAAATTGGTGAAATTATATATATATACACTGAAGAAAACAATTTATTAAAAATAAATTTGGTGAAGTGGAAAAAGAAAACAGCTCTTTAAAAAGAATATTGGAAAAATGAAAAAAAAAAAATCCATAAACTCCTTTGAAAGTACAATTAGCTACCAAATGTAAAGGGAGGTTAAAAATTAACTGAAGAAAATGATTAACTAAAAATTCGAAGTGGACAAATGGAAGTGAATAATTCAATGAGAAATCAAGACTCAGGCAAATAAAAATCTTAAAAATAAAAAAAAAAATAGAAGAAAATATAAAATATCTCATTAGAAATATGTCCATAAAATAGAATACCTTTTAAAACTGTTGTTGATTAATGGGACAAAATTCAGCTGTTTAGAATCAACTATGTGGAATGATTATTTCTCCTAAATTTAGGGATAGTAAAGGTTTTCAGTTTATCATCATTATTATTGGGAGACCAATTCTCATTATAGGCAGGATATTATGCTAGAATAGTAGGGCTATATATAGGATAATGCTTCTACCCTCAAGATGCTTACATTAGGATACTATCATAGTAAAAATAAACAGCACTTACACTAATCTGTTTTGCATAAGATGACAAGCTTAGTTGAATTCAGACTAGAGTGTATAGCCTGTTCATGCTTTTACTCATCCTGTGACTTTGTTTTCATGTGAATTGCTGATGCTGGGAAACTTTTCTCCATATCCTTCAAGCAAGTGGTTCACTCTTTTAGACTTATGAGATGAAGAAGGATAAAAGCTAGAAAGGAGTGTGGAAGAGACACATGGGAGAAAGGGCTATAACATTGTTTCTATTTCTCTAAAAAAAGAAACCATGCTTGATTTATTATTATTATTATTTCATCAATGGCATAGACACATATTATTTCCTTAAATTTCCTTGATTAGTAGCTTAGACCCCATGTCCAAAGTTCATTGGTCTTGTTAAAAATTCCCTGTCATGATGCACATTAAAATCATCTTTATCATGAATGACTTCAGAGAGGGAAAAACAAAGACAAGGAAGCAAAGTATATTGTGGACATAGTGAACATACTATTTGACTGAAATGGAGGATTGTGTGGGGTAGCTAAGAGTGAACACATAGGTTAGAGTTATATTTTTAAATATCCTTAAAAGACAGACTAAGGTGTCTCTCATGCTGTAGTATGTTCTATGGGCAGAATATCATACCTAGTATGAACTATCAATGTTTCTATTATTTGAATTTGAAATTATTATTTGAAACTAATGAATTTGTAATTTTTTTATTTTCCTCATTTATCACTCAATATAAGATATTAAATAACTTATATATTTGTTCATTTTGTCCCATTTTTCTGCCTTTATTTTTATACAACCAACTCCAACCTTGTTGTCTGCTTTAAATATAATGTATCTCCAAAACTAAATGGCTATGGGAATTTGGGCAAGGAATTTCATCTCTCTTGGTCTTAGTTTCCTCATATGTAAGTTAGGGAAACAGAAGAAGATACCTTCAAATGTCCCTTCTAGTATTGTATTGTTTGAGGATGTTATTTGCATATATAACATGTAGATCAGTGCTTCTTGAAGATGTTGGGAAGGAGAAAAGAAACAGGAGGAGCTATTTGCCAGGGTGAAAAGTTCTAGGTTCCCAATGTGCATCTCTATCCCAAATCAGTTCATATAGAGGCCCTTTTCCTTCTTCACATGGGAACATTTCAGCTGGATCCATGCTGTATTACTTAGAATAATGATGTTAAGGATACAAGTAAGTCATATACATTAAATTTTCACAAAACAGGCAAAATATGGAAAACCAGGTAGTTTGCCTCAGCAAAAATTCAGGATCAATAAGGATGAGAATATCCATCGCTGAAAATGCAGAAAGAATATACTGTGGGGATATGGGCAAAGAATAAAAGTAAATCATTCATTTCTGTGAGGTTAAAAAAATCATTTGAGAAGCATATATGTTTAAAGACTTTTAGTTTAACATTATAAAAGTTCAGAAGGGACAAGATGTAGAAAATAAAGAGCAAAAACCCAAGGAGAGGATCTTAGGGCACACTTATAATTAAGCTCTAGAAGGAAAAGTGTAGTCAGCAAAGAAGAAAACATAAACAAGATTATAAAGATACATGGAAGGCAAGTGAGGAAAAGTCTTCAATGGGTCTCCTGGATCCAATTCTACAGAAAGGATGAAACTAGTATGTGGTGAATAAAAATAGTTTCATAGCAAATGAAATAAGAAAAAAAGTGACTTTCCACAGATTATATTACAATCATAAATTGTTAGAGGTAGAAGAGGTCATAAATATCTTGTCTTATTCTCCAATTTTACAGATAAGGAATCTGAGGTAAGACTGAGTGACTTATCCAAATCAGATAGGGAGTTGTAGATCTAGGACAAGAATTCAGATCTCTTACCTTCTAGATGCCACACATGATATCAGTATTAGTGAGAAATATGACCAGGTAGCTACTTCAAAAATCATTTCTCCAACTTTGGAAAACAAAACTATAAACCAAGTGTTTTCTGAACTCTCCTCTCCCTAAGAGATATTTCTGTTAATATTTCTTCTTTGATAATGAAAGAAAAAATAATATACATGAATTATGATAAAAAATTCATTTTAAAATATTTACTTGATTTCTAATTCTGAGCTTCTAGTAAACATGTATCCTATAAAACCATCAGCAATTTCCCCCTAGGTTACCATATTCCCATGAAAATTAAAATAACCGATAACCAACAAGGCAATCGAGAGGTCTATTTTAAGTGTAAGTAGTGTGTAGCATGTTATCAACAGCAACTTCTATGGAAGAAGTGATATCAAAGATATTACTGACTGAGTAGAATAGTAGGTAAATTGATTATGTTAAGTATGGCTGCATAGCCCCAAGAGGCTAAAAGAACAGGGGAAAGATCTCCAGCTTGCTGAGTAAAATTTTTATGGAAGTAATATGACAAAATATGAATAAGTATTATCCAGAATGAGAAAGTATGGAAGGGTTGTAAACTACACCAATGGAAGTCATACCTATGCCAGAAAAGTCATAAATAAATAAATATATTTTTGTTTATTTATTTATTTTTAAAGGTACGTGAATATTTCTAGGTCACATCTCTTGTTTCCCATTGGTGATTTTCTACTGAAAAGTGGAAGATTTATAGTTTAATGATCTGATGATGGAAGGCCAGTGTCTTCTTGTGGTCTCCTTATGGTCAAACTGCATATTGCAATACTAGAGGGGAATTTCCTTGACACAATCTCATTTATTTCTTTCAGGTCAATATGCATCTCACGTTGCAGCCTCACATTCTAAAGCTTACAACACTCTCTTTGTCATATCCCATAGCTTCCAAATTGTATCCTCTTAGAGAGTTGTTAACCAAAAATATAATTCTGCAGATCTTCAAGAGAGTGTACTTTGGGGAAAAATTGAGGAAAGATGAAATCACTTCTGATGATCTAGCATTTAAAAATACTAAAAATGCATTAGCCAAAACTTTCTAAATTGACTTCATTAACTCCTTGAAATTACACACACACAGATTAATAGGATTTTTATTATTAATTCCTCTAATTTGTTTATACCAGCCTTTGAGAAGGGTCTTATTATTTTCTTGATTCTAACTATGCATTGATGAGACTCATTAAGCATAATGGAATTTGGCAATTTATCACCCAGATTAAAAGCCCTTTCTCTATAACCTCCATTCACCCTTTATATTTGGTGCGCCTATTTGACATCAATCAAGGACACAGTGTAATTTCCCAGATTTTCTTAGTAACAGAACCTCAGCAGAGTTATGCATGAATTCCTATGTTCTTTCTGTTCTCTTGTACCCTCCACCCATCAATACTTGCATGAATAAATTATTTTAGTTCAGTTAAAATTGCAGAGGGAGACAGAGATAAGTTATTTGGGTAAATACAATCTTGGCTTTTCCATAGTCTCATTCCCATACCTCTCCCAGATTCTATTTTCTTTTCTCAATTCTTGGAATTATAAAGAAAATTAATGTATTTCACAAATGCTGAACATGTCTTTTTTTATTATGAATGGAACATTAGCATCCTAAAGTCTCATGTATTCATCAGTTGTGACTAATAGGATTTTGTTTTCATCAAGGACTTAGATGACATAAAAACCCACATCAGTCAAACATTAAATGTATTTGAATGTCACTTGATCTCAGAGATGGAATTCAGCATAGTATCTGTTGTTAGAAGCCCTTACTCATGTTAAGCATAATGGGTAATTGAAATAGGCCCTTTTAGGCCAGTAAATATGCCTGTGATAGAATAGATAAAAAATTATTTCCTATATTTAATTATTTTCTACACTTAATTATTTTCTAAATAGAATTAAAAGCATTTTAATAGCTCATTGGAGTTACAGAAGATGTGACAGAAATTAAAAGGCATTTGAGTTGGAAGGAAACTTCAAAATAATCCAGAACTTGCTGTTGTTATAGATCATTAAGGTCCAGTATGAGTGTATAATTAACCAAGAATGCATGAATATTAAGTATTTTGGATGGAAAGTGGATTTGTGTCTCTTGTCATGTGATTCTGTGTTCTTTACACTATGTCACAAGATATAGATGATCATATTTATATCTACATAAAATTTGCAAAACCAAGCAATATCGGGCTATTATTATGAGGAGAAATCATGTCATGTCTTTTTATTCATCTGTTCCTCCAACAGAAACTTGCACAGTGAATGAGTTGAGCTAATCATCTGAATTATAAATATTGATGGACAAAGTGATCCCCTCCCATTTATTATTTATATAGAGATAAATATTGAAGATTTTAATCTTCAAATTTCTCTGTCACTGTTACCCATTTTCAAAATAATTGTCTTAAATTTCTTATATAACTCTTTTTTATACCCCATATCCAATCACTGATTTTTCCTTCAAAGGTAATTTTTAAAAATAGTATTTTCTTTTTTCCCCCAATTAATGTCAAGGTAATTTTTTGGCATTCATTTCTGCAAGATTTTGAGTTTCAAATTTTTCTATCTCTCTCCCTCCCTGTTCCCCTTCCTTCTTTTGAAAATGGTAGGCAATTTGATATATATGTGTGCTATCATCTAAACCATATTTCCATAATAGTCATAGTTCTAAAAGAATAAATAAATCAAAAGAAAATAAACATAAAAAGAATAAAGTAAGTGGAAAAAATTACATTTCAAACTACATTCAGAATCCATCAGTTCTTTATTTAGATGTGGCTAACATTTCCTTGATAAGTTCTTTCTACTTCTTTTGCATCACTCTGTTGATGAAAAGAGATGAATCATTCATAGTTGATCATCACACAATTTTGAAACTGTGTACAATGTTTTTCTGATTCTGCTCGTTTCACGTTTCGTCAGTTCATACAACTCTTTTGAGGTTTTTCTAAAATCTGCCTGTTCTCCATTTCTTATTTAACAATAAAATTCCAATACATTCATCTTCCTTTTTAGGGATGAAAACAGCTCCATTGAATTCTTTATTTTCTTTTCCTCTTTGCCCCTTTATTCTTCTCTTAGGTATTAATATTGGAGATCAGATTTTTATTTAATTCTGGTCTTCTCTTTATAAAAGCTTGAAATTCTTATGTTTAGTTGAATGACCATTGTTTCCCTTAATATATTACCTTTAATTTCACCAGCTAAGTGATTCTTGGTTCTAGTTCTAGCTGCTTTTGTTTTCCAGAATATCATTTTCCATGACTTTTGATCTTTTAATGTTGCAGCTTCTAAGTCCTATGTAACTAATTGTGACTCCCTGATGTTTGAATTGTTTCTTTCTAGCCAGTTGCAAATTTTGTCCTTAACTTGATGGTTCTGAAGTTTGGCTAAGTTGTTCCTTAAACTTTTTATTTTGGGATCTCCTTTCTAAGGTGATCAGATGATTTTTCAAAGCTTATTTTGCTTGCTGGTGCTAGGATACCAGGGCATTTTTCCTTAATAATTTCTTGAAAGATGTTGTCCATGTCTTCTTTTTTATTATAGTTTTCAATAGTCCAATCATGCTGACATTGATTCTGCTGGATATATTTTCCAGGTCAGTAGGTTTTCTAATGAAGCATATTTTTTCTTTTTTTTTTTTTTCTTTCTTTTAAATTTGATTGATTCTTGATGTCTCATAGAGTAATTAGCTTCTACTTGCCCAATTCTTACTTTTAAAGAGTTGTTCTCCTCATTTAATTCTTGTACTTTCTTTTCTATTTGGTCAATTGTACCATTGAAGGATTTGTTTTCCTCAGTGGATTTTTGTATCACCTTTTCCATTTGACCAAATCTTTTTTTATAATTTTACTTTTATCTCTCTTATATGACTTTAAGCTCCTTTTTGAGTTCTTCCATGAATTCTTTCCAGGCTTAAGACTACTTTTCAGTTTTCTTTGAGTTTTTGCCCATAAATATTTTGACATCATTGGTCTCTTCCTTATTTGTGTCTTAATCTTCCCTGTCACCATAACTTTCTATGACCATGTTCTTTGTCATTGTTTTCTGCTCATCTTTTTTTGGCCTTCTTCCTTTTTTAAAATTTGAGCTCTGCTCACAGGATGAAAGAGGTTTGCTCAGGCTTCCTGGGTCAAAAGTTGCAGGCTCTGGCTGTTTACATGGTGGTGCACTGATGTTGTCCTAAGACCCATGGAAAATCCTTTTGTCTAATACTGCACTTGAAGGGATAGGTGGAGGAAGGATGATGATGTTGGAGGTCATAGGAGTCTGGTAGTTTACCTGGTGCTCATAGGAGTCTGGTAGTTTACCTGGTACTGAGCTGGCTTCTAGTGCTGGTATCCAATAGCAGAGGCCAATAGGGTGTTGCCACATTTCCTTGGGCATACACTGAATCACTTGGATGCCTGGCCACTGGGGGTTACCTATTTTGTCAGAGTTACATTAAAACACTCAGCATTATTCAGAGATGGAGTCTGCCATTCCCCTGGCTATGCTGAGGCACAAGAGGGGGTTGGTGTTTTCTGCTTCATTGAACTGGGGCTCAGGATTTATTGCTGATTTGTTGAGAAGGGGCTTGCTCTTGGCTTGTTGGAATACTTACTGGACTTGGCTGCATTTCTCTTTCACCCAAGTTTCTTGGGTTCAAAGACTATTTCACCCCATCTTTTTCCTGGTTCAGCTATTTGGGATTTGGGATACTATATTATAGTTGATTGGAGGTAAATATGGGAAAGTTATGATAATTTACTGGTTACTCTTTCATCTTGGCTCCTGGAAGTCCAGAACTGAATTCTCAAAGTCATAAAAAAAGATTTTTCTAACATTTCTATTGTTACCTTTCCAAATTAAGCTTTCTCACCCCATATATGTTCCTAGATAGATCTCCTTGCAGACAGGCCTATTACCTCTTCAATCTATGATGTTGATAGGATATTGATAGGATATCAATAGTATGCTTAGACAGCTGGCTGGCACAGTGATTCACATCCTTCCTCAAACATCTGCTAGTTATGAGATCCCAGGCAAACTATTTACCCTCTGTTTGTCTCAATTTTATATAAAATAGGGATAATAATTTGTAAATCTGAAAGTGGTCTATAAGTAAAAGTCTACTTCTCATTGTATCAAGTCCATATACCTGTGTTTGGCTTTAAAGATCTCTAGCTTTACTCTCAACCTCCTCATGTGATTTTATTAAACCTATTCATATACATTATCCATTATCTGACAAGGTGTGTAGTATGTTCCCTTCTAGGCTTTTGTTTATGATACTCTCTTTACCCAGAATGATTCCCCTTTAACATAGTAAGCATTTTTTTTTTTATCCTATCATACTTAAAATATCATATCAAGTCCTTCTTCCTCAAGTAGTTTTCCTTCCTTCAAGTACTATTTTCTTCTTTGAATTGCTGTAATAATTTTAATCTTCGTTAATAAACTTAGTCCTTAAATATACAAGTGCAGCTAGGTGGAGCAGTAAATAGAGCACCAGGCATAGTGTCAGGAAGACTTGTTTTAGTGAGTTCAAATCTGTCCTCAGACACTTACTGTGTTACCTTAGGCAAGGTACTTTAACCGTGTTTGCCTCAGTTTCCTCATCTGTAAAATGAGCTAGAGAACAAAATGGCAACACTCTAGTATCTTTGCCAAGAGATCACAAGATCATGAAAAGAGAGACACAACTGAAAAATAATTGGGACAAAAACTATTTACTAAAATCTTTGAATGTCTATATATATTGTCATCCCAAATGAATAGATTACTGGGGTTGAAGTCAGGGAAATCTGAGTTCAAGTTCTTTCCCAAAAAATAATAAACTGTGTGATCTTAAACAAGCCACTTAACCTCACAGATTCACATTCCTCATATGTAAAATGAGAATAATAATAGCATTTTCTAATAACTTGTTGGGTTGTTTTGAAGATCAAGAATGCTAATGTATACATTTGTATAATGTTTTACAAAGAGTGAAGTACTATATAATTGCTACTCTTCCTTCCTTCCTTCCTTCCTTCCTTCTTTCCTTCCTTCCTTCCTTCCTTCCTTCCTTCCTTCCTTCCTTCCTTCCTTCCTTCCTTCCTTCCTTCCTTCCTTCCTTCCTTCCTTCCTTCCTTCCTTCCTTCCTTCCTTCCTTCCTTCCTTCCTTCCTTCCTTCCTTCCTTTCTTCCTTCCTTCCTTCCTTCCTTCCATTTCTCTGTCTCTGTGTCTCTGTCTCTCAATTTCTATCTCTATCACTCTCTCCCTGTCCCTATCTCTTTTCCCTCTTTCTCTTTCTGACATATACCTTGTTTTGTATTCCTGGTGAATGACCAAAAATATCTCAGGAGTCTGGATTCTAGAGCTATCTGGACAGTAGACTGCTTCTGTAACCATAAATTATTACTTTGTCTCTTTGGTCCTTATTTTCTTTAATATAAAATGTGGAATTTGGATTACATGATCTCTAGATTGCCCTTCTGTTCTAATATTATATGTTCTTATGTTTCTGACTATAATTGGTTCTTTGCATGTAGAGACATTCATAAATATTTGTGGGTTAGTAGATTTCACTTGTATTCTTTTCTATGCCTACTGTCTTAGTAGTCATCATAAGGTATCATCATAGCCATTGTTTAATTTATTCAGAAGATAAGATTTAGTAATCTATTGAACAAATGCTTGTTTCTCCCCTTTTTTCTCATTGCTTGCTTTTGTTTCTTCTCTGTTTATTATCACAAATATTATCCTAATGTTGCATTTTCCAAAGATGCTACCATCTGTTGTTTCTCAGATGTTTTTTCAATTGTTTGCTTAAGAAGGGGAGGGAGAGACAGGTCACCTCAAAATGCTTTTGTTGCAGTTGAAAAGTTATAGTAATCACAGATAAAAGTGTCTAGAGCTGTTATAGAAAGCAGCTCTCTGGATAAATCTGAGTCTCACCAAAATCTTAGTTTGCAGCCTGCAAATTTTGTTTTATGAGAGCCTATTTTTATAATGTAATTTTGATTATGTGCTATCAGAAAAGTGCCTATAACTGAAAAAAGAAAAGGAGATGTTGAATAAGGCATTTTCTATAGAAATATTGATGTCTAACCTGCTAGATGGGTTTTTAGTGTCAACATGGTACACCTATACTTCTTTAATTATTAAAACATCTTTTCATGAGAAATATATATATATATATATATATATATATATATATATATATATATATATATAGTCAGCACAGTTTAAAAAGAAAGATGGATTCATTTTTGAGAAACAAACATCTAACTGGAAAAATGGGGGGTATTGTAATCTAGAATATCCTTAGAAACAACTGTAATAGATTAAAAAGCAGTTTTTAACATCAATATCTCCATGGCAAGAATATGAGTGTCAGTAATTGATCCATAATAAATTCTTTACCAGGGTCTCTATGTAGGGTCTGTGATCTTCTAAAATAGGACTCCTTATACTTTTTCTACTAGGCAACCCTTTTTGCCCAAGAAATTTTTACAGGACACTGGGTATATAGGTATATTAAAATGGGCATATAAATCAAACATTTACTGATAATAAATCATGATTTCGTGACTCCCTCCACATTCAGGTACATGACCCTATATGGGATTGCAACATCACAGTTTAAGAAACTTTATTATAAAACATTATCATAATTATTTCTTAATATAATTGATTTGTTATAATCCTATCTAGTTGATATTATGCATTTTAAAATGTTATTTAGAATTGTTTATAGGTTTTACCAGACTGTCAAAAGAATATATGACAACAAAAAGAAGCAAAAAGCCTTGCTGTATATTCATTCACTGTTTTGAAGTTCATTAACATAAGCAAATTGTAAAGGAATAACCTTCTTTCCTCAGTGGAGGTTTATATTGGATATTGTGACATTGTAATGTTAAGATTCTAGAAACACATATCTTTGGTTGTCTCCAGGGAACACTTGAGGAGTGGGCTATTCTCATGAGTCCACTTAATTATCACGAGCTCAAGCCAAGTCAATCATCTCCATTATGCAGTCAGCTAAGAGCTAAAATAATTCCTAAGGCAAGATGCAACAATTTAGAGGGGCAGCCGAAATGGCCAGCTTTAAATCCATGAGTAGTCAGCTTCTGGTGGTTTAATTAACAAGATATTGTTCTAACAGGCTCAAGGAAATAAGGTGCCCACTTTTGAGACCAGAAGGCCAATAAATAGAGTTAAAGCAAAACAAAAACAAAGCAAAACAAAACAAACAAAAAAGGAAGTGAGAATCATACTCTCCATAAGCGTTTTTTTTTTTAATTGAAACTTGGGTCAAAAATATATAAACCCAAAGAAACTTATTTTGGTCCTTATATGCGTCTCTAATTTAATCTTCATATCTTAGTACAAGTTCCTTTTGAAAAATCAGGAGGTGCAGCATGCACTTAGGAATCCAGAGAAGTAGAAGCAGATAAGTATACTTTCAGAGCCCAGAAAATTTGAAGAAGAGAGGAAGAGAGAATGGAAACTCAGTGGGTTAGGGGTAAGGGTTGCTATAGTTATTAGCTTTCCCCATCCCCATCATGTGCAGTTTCATTGTACAAGCATGCACAAGTCATTAAAGGTGAAGAATAATGAGGTTGTTGGCATGTTAATGAGCGCATGGCATGGTTGAATATTGGATGTAAAAAAAAAATGCTTTAACAATATGCCCTTAGGAGAATTCAAGATGCAAAATCTTGGACTCTCACAATTAATAAGTTAGTCTTGAAATCCTCTGGTTCAAAACCTGAACCAATGCTGGAATACCTGCTACAAACATCTACAACAGTCCAGTAGAGTCAGGGACCAGAATGACAATTTTTACTAATTCCATATTCATCAACCAGTTTTGTTTCCTTTTGGGGCAGAATTAAATCTAGAATAATACTTCCCTTTATTGTTTCCTCAGCTTTCAAAGACAGGAAATGATCAGCAAAAGAAGTCAGAAATTTCTAATTTTTTTTCAGCAAAAATAATACTAACTTTTGCTTTTCTCTGCTTATACCCTCACTCAGATCCCTTTTACCAGGCCTTCATCTTCTAGTCATTGAAGTTCCAAAAAGGATTGTTATTTCTTTATATAGTGTTCAATCCTCCTCCTCCTCCATTCCCTTTTAAATGGGTTTCTTTTGAATTTTTTTTATTGCTCTATTTCACTAATGAATCCTAACCCATCATTTCTTGAAAATTAAATTTGAAAAGTATTTATTGTAATTTACTAAAATTTCAGGCATATTTTTTCATCATTCATGTTTAGAAATTGGGATATAGATATCTTTGTTATTAGCACTTATTATTCTTGTCCTCTCATCATCTTTACTTTTCTTTTTTGGGACTTCTTCTTGCCCAGATGATAAATACAAAGGCCACTCACGCAACTGAGCCTACTATTGATTACCCGGTCCTATTTCTTAACCTCAGCTGCTTTGCTTTGGTAGCAGACTTTGTCTGAAAACCTGTTGACATGACACATACACATATACATACATACATATATACACATACATATCTTAGAATTCCTAAGATCCATGCATATCACTTTCTTTTAGTAGCAGGAAATATAAAAGTGTACTCCCATACATCTACATTTTGAAGAATGAAAGTTATGATTTCCAAACTCACAATCTTTATTAAAAGATTATATGAAATTTCCTTCTCACGAATACATTGCTACTAGACATACTCTCCAAGTTTCTTCTGATAATATGACCTGTTCTAATATGAATCTATAATAAAGAACAGTAAATAGTCAATGGATATGACAAATCTGGTCATTCTCTCTATTCTATATTGGATGTATATCTCAAAAGTATAAATTGCTTTGAGCATTCTCAAATGTAATTTGAAATTTTGCAAAGAGAATGTGTAAAATGTCCATATCTTTTACCCAGATATTCCACTATTAAGCATATAGTTCAAGGAGGTCAGAGATAAAAAGTAATGACCCCCATACACAACAAAATATATTTATATCAATATTATTTCTTTGGTATAAAAGAATTGAAAAGAAATTCATCATCCATGAACTGAGTAATGATTAATGGTATTTGTTTGTAGTACAATATTAACATTGTTATTCAGTTATTTTCAGTTGTGTCTTACTCTTCATGATCCCATTTGGTGTTTTCTTGGCACACATATTGGTGTAGTCTCCCATTTCCTTCTCCAGCTCATTTTATAGATGAAGAAAGTGAGATAAATAGTATTAAATGACTTGTCTATAGTCACACAACATTTGAGGCCAGAATTGAACTCAGAAAGATGAGTCTTTCTGATTCCAGGACTGGTATGCCATCCAGTGAAATCAATTAGCTACCTCAATATAGAAATAAAATATCTTAATAAAATGATACTGTAAAATTAATTTTAAGAAAGAGAAAGTGGTCCATATTTTGGTTTACATGATACCTATCAAGTCTTCTTATGCTCCAGGAAGGAGAGAAAATCTCAGTAAAAGTCCAAGGCTAACTTTGAACTCAGCTCTTTATGACCCCAACTCTAGCATTCTATCCCTTGCACCACGTAACTTCCTCTGTCATTTCTTCAGCATAATTCCAGCTTCCCTTTATATAATGAATTTCTTTTTTAACATTGTAGTACAAGAATATATGATAAGGTAAGAAGCTCTCATTGCTCCTCAAATCATACAAAATAGGCAATGTCTAGTCTACCTTTATGAAATGTAGACTTTGGCTTAATATTTATAACTTCTTTTTCACATCTTTTTCATACCTTTCCTTTCCTTTCTCTTCCATGTCATATTTTTCCACTTATCAACTCCTTAGTACCAGTTTTGATTTCCCTCTGCCTCCTGGGTTTCTTTTTTGTTTTAACTTCCTTCCTAGATTATTTATTCCATCCAGTTTAATAAGCTTATTTTTTCTAACAAGTTCAATAATACAGAGACATTTTTCATAATTCATTTTAACTTCTCTCACAGAGAGAGCACCTTATATGTACAGCATATGTAGTTGATAATGATCTCAGGCAGGAATAAAAATATAACATATACCCAAGGCCACTGAAATAGTTCTTTCACTGTCTTTTTCTCTTGAATCACAAGTTGAACTATAATTTTTTGTTTATCTCATTAGAAAAATTCTGTAATGTATGTGTTTTTACTACTGCTTACATGGAGCTGTCTTTAAATCCAGTATTCCTAGTCCCCTCACATTACAAGTTTGTTAACTTTTGGTAATTTCAAAGAATTTATAGTAACCAGACAGAAAATCTTTGTCAATATATTTGTCAAATATATCTAGATGTCAATATATTTGTCTTAAAATTTCTAATATGGTTCCTGATCTGAATTCACTCTCTATTTAATTCTTCACTTCCATATTTCCCCTGGACTGAATGAAATGATTATGTCAAAAATTGCATATTCTTTACAAAATGGGATATCTAGTAAATGTGTGATTGCTGCATGGTCAACAGAGCTGCTAACCTGAAATGAGTTATATTCATGTACTTTTATTTTAAAGTTCATTTCTTAAGTGGTTTAGTCCTCATTTTCTTTCTTCCTTGGAAATAGTCCGATTTCTAACCATTGACATTGATCATGCATGTCTTCAAATCTATCAATAGCCTGAAGTTTTCCATGACTGGGTAGTGAAAGGGAGATCCATGTGAGCTGTCTTTAGAAAATTATGTGATATTTTAGAATTTCACCCTTCTTAGATCAGGAGAGTGAGCTGGAGTGAGAAAGAAATAAATCCACGATCTTGTTGGCTATTCAGGCTAGATTTTCAGCTATTGTTCAGTCCAAACTCAGTACCCTGAATTGCTTGTGACTGACATAACATAATCAATCACATCCTAATATTTTCCCCACCAAAATGGAAGGCAAGACCATAGGAGAAGTATAGCTATGCATTTGTTTTAAGTACAATGCTGTTGACTTTAGTTTTTCTTAACTGCATTTGGGTATGTGCATTCCCCAACATTAAAGCTTACAAAAAAAACTATTTAATCCAAACTCTTCTAAATCTTAATCATTTTCAAATCTTGTCCTTAAGAATCCAGGGCAAAATGCAGTTGCTTTTCTTAATAACTACATTATTAAAGGTCCCTTAGAGTTAAAAAACAAAAAAACAAAAAAAAGAACCTGAATGCTTCTCACATTAGTGAATAATTCAATACTTCTTCTAGCTATTCCATTTATAAAATATATTTTACTTACAATTATTAAAAGTGATGCAGGGAGTTTGTTATAATCCAGAATTGAGTGAAAGGGGAAAAATGAAGGAGGGAAAAAGAAAGATTCCCTAGTCATTAGTGTAGAGAATGATCTCAAGCACAATAGATTTTCCTCATGACAAATCACACATAATCACCATAGCAACCCCACATAATTATGCATAAGATTTCAATGTAGTAACAAAACTAAGCATGGAAGGAATTGTAAAGAATAGCAATATAGGATGAGACAGATGTTGGGATAGATAGCACATAAGAAGATTGAAAAGCATCAGTCCTAAGATGTGACAAACTGCAGAAAAGACAAGGGGAAAAAAAAAAAGGTTTCCAGCTTTGTGTTTTGGAGAGTAATGATTAAGTCACTACATTATCTGGAAATTAGAGACTAGGAGCTGAAATATCTACCTATAACACAGAGGTGCCTCCTAGCACTGCTCTAGTTAAAGGAATGTCAGCATTTCCATTATAAATCTTATTTTCATGGGTTTATAACATCTATAAAAATTCTCTTCAGGCTATGTGTTGCTATGAACATCTAAGTAGAGAATTTTTTTTCTGGATTATTAAAAAATTTACTTGGTCACTCAAAAAAAGTTTAAGATATGTCTGAAATATATGAGTAATGTAAATTTTGGTTAGTACCTACTATAGCTAAGATATTATAACTCAAAACCTCTTTGAGGTTTAAACAATTAAATCTTGCAAAAGTTATCCTATAAAGCTGACTCAGGCTTGTGGGTGGGTTGTTTTTTTTTGCCTCCTGGGCTTCCTGATATAACTTAGCAATATATTAGAGTCACAAAGCAGGCTATTGCTTGCTGATAGTCTTTCATGAGGAATTTTGCCCCCCATAATTTTGAAGAATGTTATATAGTAACTTAGCTAAACCATTCACATCAATAAAGGAAATCAAACTGTGAAACTCTCATGCCATGATATAAAGTTTAGAAACGAGATGCTATTTGTAAGCAACATGGACAGATAATGCAGCAGGCTTATGTTTTAAACATGAACATTCCAATGTATGTCCCCCTCACTCTCAGCCACTGCATAGTCAGTGAGTGAAAGCTTGATGTAAGCCCATTACTGTCCATCCTGTGCATGAAGGATTTTCACTTGAGTTCATGGGAACTCAGCCTGCAAAAGAAATTGACTCTACAATTCAAGTTAGTTTGTACTTAACATGGAGTTTTCCCTTTTTTATTTTCTTTATAATAATTAATGTTGTCTAATTGATTAGACTATAAACATCCAATAGACAGGGCCCAAATATAAATAATGTTTTCTGTATAACTCTAATGCAATGTTCTTAAGCAAACACTGTTTTTGAAGTAATTTGGTAAAATGCATATGAAAGTTCATTTTAAAAAGTGAACAGGCATTAGACATTTGTAAGATAAATTAATGTTGCACATACATATTCATTAATATTAAATGTGGCACTTAAGATATTTTTAAATTAATATTTAAAAACAAAACACTAAACCCATTGGACTTTTTTTGGTCAATTCTCTAGTTCTTAGGCAGGAAGTTTCTTTAACAAAATAGAACCTGTTTCAATTTAAAGGCCATTCAGAGGAGTAAGATTTTTATTAAGTTCTTTATTATCTCATTCTGAAGTTCATTTATGTTATTCAAGTGGAAGATTTTCTTTTTGATCTATTCCATCCTATAAAAAATGAGAAGCCATTTTCTTCTTTGTTCACGGGAGAGAATAATAGCAAAACAGCCATCTTCTACTTTGTTAATGATTTGATTCAGGAAAGAGCACTCATTGATTTTTAAATAAGAAGATCTGATTTCAAGTTCTCTGTTACCTAATATTGTGTGAATTGCACAAGTCACTTATCTCTGTACCTCAGTTTCCTCATTTATAGAAGCTAGCAATTAGTCTTTCAGGCCCTTCCAGCTCTAAATATATATGATCTTATTCATTTAGCTCTAAATTTAGAGTTCTTGAGGAAAAGTGTTACTTTTTCTACTGTTGTCATTTTTTTCAGTCATGCCTGACTCTTTGTGACCCCATTTAGGGTCTTGGAAGAGATAATGGAATGGTTTAGCATTTGCTTCTTCAGCTCATTTTATAGATACGGAAACTGAGGTAAACAAGGCTAACTGACTTGCCCAGGGTCACCAAGCTACAACATGTCTGAGGCCAGATACTTTCTGACTTCATGCTCAGGACTTGATCTACCAAGTCAACCGATTGCTATGTATTGCTTTCATCAATAAAAATAAATTCTAGACAGTCAGTGTTGAGTATGCCATTTTGTGAGGAGAAAACCTTAGAAGTTTGATTTTTTTTTATATTTTCTTTAATTACATGTATTGAAGTCTCATTGACTTGAGTTGCATGGTTATATGTTAGGTGATATTCAATAATAATTGCTGCTGGAAAATGTTGAGAATGCATTTGACTCCTTGGATCTCAGACCTGCTTTATGCCCTTTAATCCTATCTCACATTTGGGCTTTGATTTAAGTATGGCTATCATCCATTGACTTCAAACAACAATTGAAAGTTAAATTTTTTAGGTTCTTCTTATTTACCAAAAAGTCTTGAGGATTTTCTATTAATTTTAAAGCTTAATTTTGAAGTTTAGTTTGTACTTGTTGAATGAGTGATTGATTATCTCATATTTCATTGTACCTATTCAAACTTCCATCTGTAATATGATGTGATCATGTGCATTCCTGATCCCCCAACCTACTCATGTGATCCTCAAATTCTGAATAGGAAGAAGAGATTTAAGAGGAATCCCAACTCTGGTTCATTTTATTATTATTTTCATAAAATCAGCAAGTCAATAACCTAATATTTTTTCAGAACCCATAAAATGTATCTCTAGCCATTATTCAGTTATCTTAAACCATGATCCAAAGATAAATATTATCTTTAGTAATATCTGCGTAAGTCAACATTTCATATGTTTCTTTTTTATTTCTAAAGAGGTACCTCCTGTAACCCAGAGATACTAAAAATACTACCTCAACTTTCATTTTCTTACCTGTCTTTGTCATGGGTAATGTTTTCCATGTTTCTTCTTTAGGTATTATTTGTCCCCACATAAATCAGTAGTAATCAGTAGTGATTGCTGGGATTGGGCATACATTAAGCAGTCTCTCTCTTGGGTCCTGGACATTTCTCAATTGACTATCTTATATTAGAAGTAGTTGGCTATCTCTGTATCTCTGAGCAGGAATTCTATAGGCACAGTGAGGTAGCTCATCCTATAAGTGACAGTAAAATTTCATCCAATGTTCTGGTACTTAGGAATCCTTCTTATTTGTCCATGGACCATGAGATATTTCTTCTTCTTTACGATGTTCATACTTATCTGGAAGAATCCTAGTGACTCAGAATTCCTTCTCCCTTTTCTTCTCTTTTGTGTCCTGTTCTTCCACTTCCAAGTTTTGGTTTTAATTTTCTACTACCACAGAATTATTTCATTATTGGATTCTATCATATTATTTTTTCATACTAAGAATTCTTCATTCCGAAGATGTATTCTGATGGAATTGGAGATCTTCAGCATAAAGAAGATCCAACTCACTTCCAGCTGATCAATAATAAACAAAAACAACTACTCCCAGAGAAGGAACACTGGGAATTGAATGTAAAATATTAGCACTACTGTCTATCTACCCAGGTTACTTATATCTTTGGAATCCAATACTTAGCGTGGAACAAGAAAATTTAATTTATACACACATATTATGTCTAGGTTATACTGTAACACATATACAATGTATGAGATTGCCTGTCATCTAGGGGAGGGAGTAGAGGGAGGGATGAATACAAGGGATAATGTTATAAAAAAATTACTCATGCATATATATTGTCAAAAATTGTATAATTATAAAATTAATAAAATTAAAAAATAAATAAATTTTAAAAAAGAACTCTTCATCCCATCTAACAAAACATAACATAGAGAATATTCCTTGAATCCTTTCCCTCTTCTTGTCAAGAAGAATGAATAACATTTATTTAGCACATATTTTTCTACACTTGCAGCATCCCTTTGCACTTTGAAGACCAAACTCTTTTTTAGGCCTTCCAAATATTGTTTAATATTAGATATTTAATCCTTCCAAATGATTAACTTCACCTTTAACCTTTACAATTAATTCCCATAACTTCTTTTATATACTCAATATTCCAATTAAAATGGCCAACTCATTCAAACTTTCTTGTTTTGCTGCCTTAATAAAATTATGTCTATCTTTCAAGGATCAGCATCCATTGATTTCAAGCTCTTTGAAGTCAGGAAATATGACTCATTTATCTTTGTAGCTTCCTTAGTGCCGGGTGTGTGTGTGTGTGTGTGTGTATGTGTGTGTGTGTGATATAAGTGATCAATACATATTTGTGAAATCTTCCTGGAAACACACATGATTGATAAATGCAAATGGAAAAAAATATAGATGTATCAGAATTTCTCTAAGTCATTTGAACAGTCTACATAGTTTCCATAACACCTGGAGCAGAATGCCTTATTATAAGGGCCCACAAGTACATTACTGATATTTATGGATTATTCTAAAAAATAAATACAATGGTAAGCAGTCAGGGTCAACTTTAATTTTGGTAGAATAAAAATCAGGCCTAATCCAAATCCCAGGTCCAATAGTTAAGAAATTTGAAGGCTTAGAAACTGTGAGTCCATTTACTCATTTATAAAAGGATAATTATATTCCAACTAACTTTCTGAGCTTTATTATGAGGGAAGTATTTTGTAACACTTTATAGCCCTCTATTGAGATGAATTATTTGTCTCTAGGAAGGGTATCAAGAGTTAGATAGACCCTGATTATGTTCTAGGTATATAAAATTGCATGAGAAAGTGAATGAAGGCAGCCCCAGAGATAGAAAACAGATGACAGTTCTTACTGAAAAAAAGTAAAATATTTGAGATTAACAATCAAACCATTCCTATTGATTCATTTATTAAAATGACAAACCAATAGTTAGCTGTAGCTACGATAAAAGAAAAAAATCCTAGTCATTGCTAAAATTATTCATAAGCAAGAAAACAATGAAAATATTGCCTATTGTGATGCAGTATTAACATTTCATACCCCAAGATATTCTGTCTTTTAGTATGAACCATAATAAGATGATTTGTCAGTAGATATATGCAGAACTTTTTATTCAACTCTCAGCACATTTTATTTGCATATAAAGTGGCACATTTACACTCAACAATAACTAGCCCTGAAGGAGCTATATTTAATAGAAGAACACAATTATTCCAGTCAGGCCATAAACATTTTCTTTAGGGGAATGGGCAACAGTTTAGGCTAGCCTCATCATCAGTCATGTAAATTACCTGCCTATTACACAATTGAATTAGGAAAGATTTAAACTGCAAAAATATTATGATTTTATCTAAGTAAAATGCCCTTTTTCACTTATCAACCATTTTAGAAGTTATAAACATAAAGGTCAATGAGCTATCCAATTTTAGTTCTGCTTCTATGTCATGGCCCCCAACAATCATTTTAACTGCAAACATTAGGTATCATGATTGTTTTATTCCACATCATATGAATTACTTTGGCGCTGCTATGTTTTTAAGTGTTATGATGACATTATATAGGAGCTGATTAGAATAATACCAGTTAATGAGTCTTCAAAGCAGACTTTGAAGTAGATTCTGATACATACCTGCATTGAATTCTTCTGAGCCCATTTAACTAAGTGCTATTTCCTTAAATTTTATGACATGTTTTTCCTTGATAGTTCTACCACTTTGATATTTTGGGAATTAGCCTGTCAGAAGAAGAAAAAAAATCAAAGAAGGTTTCCCTTTACCCTCTCCTTCACATAGTTTTGGGAAAGAGAGACCCCTGTTATTTGAATTGAAACAATAAAGAACTAGGAAACAGGACATCTGCCACCAATAAACTCGATCATTTTGGGCAACTCATCCAATTTCTCAAAGACCTCCCTTATGCTCAACTGATTTCTAACATTCTATTGAGTTTAATAATTTTGTGATTCTTTGACCTAATTCTAATCCCACAACCACTTAAATAAGTACTGGCTCTAGGCTGTGGTAAGTATTGAGTATAAGGAGAGACAAAAAGGAACAAACTTTATCCTCAGAGGTTTCATTCATCTGGAAAGACACAATATGTAAACACATATGGATGTATGTGAATATTTGAGGACAGAGAAATCTATATAATTAGATACTAGAGGGATCATAAAAATATATGAGCTAATCTTTGAATGAAACTAGAGATTCCATGAAGAGAAAGTGAGGGAGGAGGACATCCTAGCCCTGAAAGACTTCCATGCATAGACAAGAAGGTAGGAGATAGAAGATGGAAGTCAAGGACATAATGAAGCAAACCAGTTTGCCTGGAATGTAAAAATATAGAGAATAAAATAAAATAAATATACTTTGGGACTTTCAATTTTGTTTCACAAAATTAAATCCCAATCCACTTAATTCATTTCATCAGGGAGCTTTCCTTTTGATTTCATAAATTCCTCAACTTTAATTGAAAAAAAAATCAAGACCTCTCCCCACCCCATTTAGCCTAAATATTACTACAATTTCATTTGCCTCCATACTCAGGGAATCAGTTTAGCTCCAGATTTAAAATTTTGATCACCAAAATGTGCACATGGTAAGAGTGATGAGAACTGACTTTGTTTCTTTTTGGCTTCTATTTTACCAACATCTGGACTATATATCCTGTGCCAATTTCTCAGCAAATGTTCCTCTGAAAATTTCAACCAAAATGAAAATGGGAAATGAATTTGGCTAATGCAAAAAAAGTATCTTAATGTACCCTCCCAACTGCTAGGTGTTGCTGACAAATAGAGCCTTCCCTTGTGGTTGCTATGCTGAATTCAGTCAGTCAGTATCAATCACTGTTTGGAGGACCAACGGGCTACCAGATTTCTTGAAATCTGAACATATGGAACTTTTGCCATGTGGAATCCACAGCATGTAGCAACATGACTGTGGTCTCCTTTTGGGGCTCAAGCTAAATTGATCGTGGGCTAAGTTTAGTAAGGCAACAGACCACCCATTTATGCTAGAGTTAAGAAACCTATGGATAATAAATGATATTTCAAGCATAGATTTAACCTTCATATTCATCATTTCTATTTAATATCCTGAAAGTATCTCTAAAGAAATTTCAGTTATTTTACTGAAACTGCATGAGCATATGAAGAAAGCTGATCATATCTTAGGCTTAGTGGAATTTTATAATCTTCAATTTATTGTGGAAATTTCTGCCCAGGGCAAGGAGTAAGAGATGTACACTCTCAACTATCATCAGCAAGAACAATAGTGATACAATCCATGTTGGTACAAATTTAAAAAAAAAACATAGATTTAGAATTGGAAAGTATCTTCTTATTGTATAACCTTCATTCTCAAAGAGGACCATGACATCGTGGAGCTGATGCCATGGCATGCAAGTGAATTGGTTTTAAGTGAGGGAGGGCTGGGCAACTGCCTCACTTTCTCCTTCATCTGGGTCAAGGGGCAAAATGACCAGAGATGGCCCTAGATGAAATGGGATACCTTGTTCTTTTTAAACTAAGGTCTCAGTTTGACTGAGGCCAAATCCATTTAGTGCTTAAGGCTAGGTAGCAAAGAAGGAAAAAAAATCTTACACATCAACTTGCAATCCACAACATTCCTGAGCACAGCCTGAACTAAAATTCCCTTTGGTTTTAATGTGTTGATATATTAATAAAAATATGTAATATTTTATACAATATCTAAACATGTATATTTTAAACATTTTCTAAGGAATAGTAGTCCCCCATTCTATTTAATTTAATATCTTTGATTTGGTTCAAGTTTCTTATATTTTATGTGAAAAAAATTGCATCCCGTAGAGGTTGTGACTTGTCCAAGATAATGTGGATAGTATATAGCAAATCCATGATTTAAATCTAGGTCATACTCTGGGACATCAAATCTACTGCTCTTCCTATAGTGAAATTTTACTTTTCCCCTAATCTAGCTTGTCAGAAACCTGAGTGTGGATTTTAATTTTTAAGAGAATGGAAAAACGATCATAAAAATCAAGAGAACATGATAATTTGAATAGGAAAAATTCATTTAACTTCTAAGAAATAAAGCCTATAAGAAAAAAAAAACTTTTCTAGTAAATATAGATCTTAATATTATAAATGTAATTGTTTTCAGCATATAGTTATATGTGTGTATAATATATGTTTGTGTGTAGATATGTTTCTCTTTAAAATAATTCCCATTTTAACAGTTCAGCCTGGATCTAGAGAATAGCTCATTTTCAGACCTGTGTAGATTTCTGAAAGATATTAGCTTTTTAAAATGTAGTCAGTTAAATATGTCACCTAAAGCATTTACATTTTCTAGGAACTACTAAACAGTTTTGTTCCAGAGTCAATGAACATTAAGGTCAAGGAAGCTGTCATTTGAAGTTTTCCTTGTTATCTTATTAAAAGTCAAATACTTCTGGTGTAAATAACTGATTAGAAATTCCTGGTTACGTAGCTCTTTCTAAAGGTCTTTGTGTTCTATGACAGGTCCTACAAAGAGCAGCTTTAAGCCAAAAAGCAATCCCAAGAATAGCATTCCACAATTAGGATGCAATAGTGTTCCTACTCATAGGATAAGATTTAAAACTTTCTTTACTTGTGGGCCAGAAGGGAAACCCAATAGAACATTTCAGAGCTGGCGAACTGCAGATCAAGCATGACATCAGCCTTTTGCTTTAAGAAAGCTTCTTTTCCATTTTTCAAAATGGTTCATCATTGTATCCGCAGGAGCACAGGAAAATTTTTGCCTCTGGTTCTAATTTTTTTCTTAAACAACAGGCCTTCTTTCACATTATGGATTTCCCTCTTGTTCTTTCTTTGTTTTTAAATTCAGCCTTCTTCAAGTATAAACAAGAGAAAGACAGAGACAGAGAGAGATGGAAACAGAAAGAGACAGACTCAGAGACAGAGAAAGAGAGAGACAGAGAGATAGAGATAAAAGAGAAAGAGGCAGACAGAGATAAAGAGAGGTTCATTTGTCATACTGTCATCATCAATGCCCCTATTTCTGGGAAGGCAAAAGGAAAGTTCTTGATCACTGAAGACTAAGAAGCAGCAAACAACAGAAGAAGAGGCTTGGATTTTCCACAAGGGGAAAAAAAGATTTTTGTTTTGTTTTTAAAGTTTGGTAGAGAAAAATAAAGGGGAAAGAGTGAACAAGGCATTTTTAGATTCCTAAGGGGAAAGAGAGACTTTGTGCTAAAAAACCTTTAAGCATTTAGAGTACTTTTCTTCCTCCTCCTTTTCCTATTTCTCCTTCTCTTCCTCCTCCTCTTTCTTTTGCTCTTCCCTCTTCTCTCCCCACAAAAATATTAAAAAATATATAATTATATATGTTACAATATATAATTATATTGTATGTTATATAAAATTATATAATGTAACATATACATAATTATATTATATATTATGTTATAATATATAAACTATAATATATATGTGAATGTATTTTCATCAGCAAGGAAACTCTCAAATAAGAGTTCTTCAACTTCTTCAACAGTTCTAAGAACAGTTGTCTGTGGGTACTAAGAAAGTGAATGATTTGCCCTTCACTACATTACCAACACTGAAGGCAACTACGTGCTAACCATGAAGTCAAAAAGACTCATCTTCCTGGGTTCAAATCTGACTTCAGACACTGACTGGCTGTGTGAGCCTGGACAAGTCACTTAATCCTTTTTGCCTTTATTTTCTCTTCTATAAAATGATCTGTAGAAGGAAATGGCAAATCATAAACTCCAAAAGAGTTGAATGCAGCAGAAAATGATTGAACAACAAACAACAGTACCAATATGCCAGAGATGAGACTTAAACCTAGGTCTTAACTAGGAGGCCAGATTTCTTTCCATTATGCCATTGAGACTCATAGGATATATTCTTCAAATTGTTTTTCCAATGATTTTTTTCCCAAGTCACCCATATCCTTAAAAGAGGTCCTGCTTATAAGTTATAATGCTCACATTTCTGGAAGAATGGTGGAAAGATAGAGGGTATAGTTTGTGGCAATGAAACAGAGAAAAGTTAACAGGCTTCCAGAGAAGCAAACCCAAGTAATTAGCTCAATGATGTTAAAACACTGCCTGTCAAACTTCCCAGGAGCAAAAGAGAATGGACTTTGATGGACTCAATTCTTTTCTCTAGATACTTGTTCCAGTCATGGAGACCATTCCTTATCCTATAAGATTCTAGTCCATGTCACTCCATAATCTTCAACAGAAAAATCTGACAGTCTTTGTCAGGTTCTTTACACATACATCAATCTTGGATGACCACTTATTGTCTTTAATTCCTTTTCTAGATATTTCCTTTTCTGGTTATAGATGGCCTTGATGATGCTTCTTATGTCATATTGCATGGGCAACTACTAGTAATATACTGTATTCATACCTGTTCATTCCACATCTGTTCAGTGCCTTTTGTAATTTTGAGTCATCCAAAATAATGTTAATCTATAATTTTAAGCCATGTTCTACTCAGTTGTTGTATCATGACATGGAGCCAGCCCCAGGTTCCTATGCCAGTGCCAGCAAAATCTATATCAAAGTCTCTTGATGCTGTAACTAGGGAATAGTTACTGGGGCTTCAACTTCTAGCATGGAGATTCATAACAATGTGATAGAAGAATACAACCTCCCAGAAATAATATCCTTGTGTCTCTATCCACCTCTAATGGAGACTTTGTGACTTAGGCTCCCTGCCACTATTCTGCTGATTTGATTTGGAGAAGTTGGCCAGTATGTAATTTATGTCAAGTAGGACCAAATTTTTCTTTGGGTGTCAAACTTGCTGTTCATGCCTCAAATTTTAAACCAAGCTGGAATAGCCTGGCTAAATTCAGAAAGGCTCATGATCAAAAATGTTACCTTTCAAATTAAGCACACATATACTCATATCCACATATCAGTTATCAGATGGCATAAAATTTTCTTGTATGAAAAAAAAGTGACATCCAGAGAATCATCTATCTAGAGTGGGGAAGGATTCTCAGAGCTCACCTAGTCTACTTCCTTTTTACAAGAAGAAAACTGCGGATCAGGGAATGTAAATGACTTGCCTAAAGTCACACCGGCAACAAGCATAGGAAGAAAGGATTATGAAGAGCTGACAAAGAAACCCCAGAATCCCTTGAGTCTAATTTCTTTTTCCAGGTGAGCAAACTTTCAGAAGTATAGGGAAATGAAGTGAGTTACCTAAGCAAGATCACACAGATAAGAATCAGAGCTGCAACTTAAAGCTAAATTATCAGACTCTATATTACTCAGTTCTCTTTCCACTATTCCATATTTCCTAGTAAGATATGGTATTGGACCACTCCCCTACCCCCAACTCCACCTCCATCACCACTATGTACTGTCTCCTAGGAACCTGCCTATCCTAAGATCAGGCTAGGAGTCAATCTTGATTAGTACATTGCTATACTTTTAAGTGACATGAAGATAGTTGTGCTGTTCCTCCCATTGGTTTATCCTACCCTTCAAATCCCTTTCATGGCAAAGCTTTACAGTCATATGTCTAAAATTGGAGTGGGATTATAGCCACAGAACAGTGATTTTCCATTTTTTATTCTTAATTTTTTTTGTTACAAGAAAAACCTTTTATCAAAATGACAATTTATTTAGTGTATTTTTAATTTGGACAAGTATAGACATTTAAGAAGTTCCCTGTAATCCTCCTCAAAATTTGTAATAAAATCAAGTAATGAATTAAGAAACTTGATGCCAGGTATGAGAATTAAGGGTTAAAATGAAAACACAGAAGTATTCTTACAATATATATGGCAAGTTGGGTTTTATTTTCCCCTGAGTGACAAGGCAAATCTCCTTTTAAAGGGTAGCCTGACACTTGCTAATTAAGATCATTCCAACTTTGTCCTTCCCCAAAATAGATACCTGGCAGTAATCAAAAACTAATTCTCTCTGAAGTATCAGAGGATTTAGCCTGGGTGACTGGAGAGAACTATCATTTACCATTTCTTTTAATGGCTTTTTGATGTAGGTTTTTCTGTGGTTACTTTTAAAACCTTTTGTTTTGTTTAAATGTTTAAATTGTATATTTAATTTATTTAATGTTTAATTGTTTAAATGGTAAAATTGAAAAAAAAAATTTCAATACATCATATGAGAGAAATATTTTAATCTTGAAAGATAATTGGATTTTAAGTTGGATGAGGACCTAGGTCCTATTGCCTCTGCCTCTGCTTCTTAATAGCGGTGTGACTCTGATCAAGTCATTTTATTTCTCCGTGCCCCAGTTTTGAAATCTGTATTATGAAGCAGATTGATTCTGAATAATCCATAGGGTCCTTTAATAGTAATATAATAATAGTTATTATGATTGTCACAACAATCTCATGTGAAGGTACTATTATTATCACCACGTGATAGATAAGGAACCTAAAGATGGAAGAAGTTAAATCACTTGTCAGTAGCTAGAAATGGATGATGCAGAATTTGAATTTGATTCTTTTTGCCCTAAGTTCAGGCCTCTATTCATCATGCAATTCAATCACTTAGAAGTGTATTTTATAATCCTCACCTATTAAGCTCCTCAGATGCAGGGAATATCACTACTAATTTCTTTCTGTCCCAAAGATGAATGAAGGTGGCAGTAGATATTTGTTCAGCTTAGCCTGATATACTAGAAGTGGGCATATTTTCGAATATTGAAAAATGTCAAATAAAAAGGAGATATTTATGTAATAGGTATAAGTTGATGGCCTAAGATTATATATAGGGGTTTTTTTTTGATAAATTCAATTCCTCAAATGATTGAGATTATTGAAGGCAGTATCAAAGTATCAAATGAAAACACAGCTATGGAAAAAATCAAAAGACATTGTGATTTGGTGAAATCTTATTGAAAATCATGCACTTATAGTAAATTGTTTGAGATGGGGAATGCATAGTAGATGCTTAATATGTGGTTGGTTTATTTATTTATTTATTTACTTACTTACTTACTTATTTATTTATTTATTTATTTATTGGAGGCTGGGGTTAAGTGACTTGCCCAGGGTCACACAGCTAGGAAGGGTTAAGTGTCTGAGATCAAATTTGAACTCGGGTCCTCCTGAATTCAAGGCTGGTGCTCTATCCACTGCGCCACCTAGCTGCCCCCTTAATATGTGGTTTATAAATAGCCTTATATATGTATATGTACATATATATATAATGCATAATATAAATAAATGCAAATAATCATGATAAATAAAATGATAAATAAAGTTATGAATTGGGAAAGGGAAAGACTCACAAACTGAGATAATTAATTCAGTTAGTTCTTCCTCTGGATGAAGTATGGATTCTTTTACTGGCTCAGACTGATGTCTCAGAGTAGATCTTTTTAAAATGTATGCAAAAAATCATGTTTCCCTCAATGAAAAGAAAGATAATCTTATGAACCCAGGAAGAAGTTGCTGTCATCTTGTTTTTACCATATGACACTGTCTTTTTGCTGATTTTATTCTGAAACAAAATTATTGGCTAGAGTCTTGGAGCAAATTCTGGAGCAAATCTAGATGACAGACATTGTGGAAGGTTTTGGTGTTTGTTTTCTGTCTAGCACTAAAGAAGTAACATGACCAGATCTCTATCATAATGAATTCTGGGCTCACTTCTGACAACCTCAGTTTTAAATATAAAGACTACAACATTTCCTAAAGCTTTGTCTAAAGTACTGTCAGAACATGGCTTATGTATGCTTCCATTGCCATCAAATTAAAGAATGGTTCCTATTAGGCATGTGGCCTGCTCATGGAATGAGATGGGTAGCATGAAGTGTCAGTGCAATGCAGGTTATAAATGAAGTGGGATTAGTATTTTCAAAAACTGGCTTCATTTCAAATCTTTGCACTTTTATCATAATGGTAAATTCAAACCACAGAATCACTTTGTTATACTTATCCTATCTCAACTTTGCTTTCCAGCTTTTCATAATTATTTCTTCCATTGGTATCAAAGGCAGAAACCCATCTATCTCAGAAAGAATTAACTTAGTGGTTATAGAATGGCTGAAATCATTAATGCATGTGGACAATTTGACTTTGGATCTTGGTTGGGCCTACTTGTTCAGCTAACTTAGTGGTTAATTCCAACCTCAAAACACTTACTATTTATATGACCCTCATTTATCTGCCACAGTTTTTTTTATCTATAAAACAGAGTTAATAATGTCATCTGCCTCCTAGGCTTTTTGTGAGAATAAAATTATATAATATGTATAAAGAACATTGCAAATCTTGAATTTTGAATAGCAAAAGTCTAGCTAAATACTCAAATATTCAAAATCAGCACAAGAATACAAGTCTCTAAAGCCAAAAGTCATCTCATTGTTTATATTCACTATAAAAATAGCCCTGTGACACTGATTCACCTCCTAGTTGACTTGCAAGATTGGACTTTTCTACTGCTTTCATTCCCACCTCAAATGATTTAATCCCTAAAGACTCTCTTTAAAGGAAATACATATACACACATATATGTATACATGAACATATATGTATATATGTGCATATATAAAAGCATATATTCATATATACATGTACTATATGTGTATGTGCACATATATACACATACATATATGAGTGTATGTATATACACACAGATATATCTTATCTGCAGGGGGATATTTCTACAATGCAGATTTTTTTTGTTTGTTTGTTTGCTTTTTAAGGATTACCCATTTTGGTGAGGCTATACCACAAATCTCTGGAATCAAATTAGTGAAACTGCCTTAGAGCCTAATCACTAGAAAAAAATAAGAATGAAACTTTAAAAGACTATCAGTCTCTGAAAAATATGGAGGGATCTTAATTATACCCTTTGTATGAAGATGTGAGGATCCTCAAAAGAAATGCTATACTAAGTTAAGCCTCTCAGTTATACAATTCTCATTTCTACTGGGACAAATTGTGAAAGAAAAGAGAAGAGAGACTAGTTTTAATTGGATCTGTCAGGGTCTACATGAGTTTAAGTAAGTGATATAGCCTCCAAACCATTCAGATTACTTAAGAACAATGGTTACTGGATCAACCTTGTTATGCTACTTTCTTTTGTTCTATGATCCTGAGGACAGCATTGATAGAGGTCTCAAACTAAAGGTTCCTTTCCCTATGAGTTTGTATTATTTATCATGGAATGTTAGAAAGACTATTTAGTCTAACTTCCACATTTAACAGCAGAAGAAGCTGAGACTCAGAATGAAAAGTGATTTACTGAAAGGATACTATTGGTGAAGGTCAGAGCCAGAAAGATCCTGGTTCTCCTGATTCCCAATACAGATGATTTTCATCATAATTCTCACTATTTCCTTTGAGAGATGCCCAAGATTTCCTACACTTCTTTTGTCCTCTGCACCTGCTTCTGACTCTCTGGAGTTCATCACTATGCATGAGCTGCCTTCTCACCGTCAAGGTTTTCCAAGTTCATGGGTCCCTCCTTACCCTATAATTTCCTTCTGCCTTCTGGTTCCTTTCTCCCATTGGTGATTCCCTTGAATGAACTTATTTCACAGCCATCATTGCCATGCATTCATTCAGATACTTCTCTGGTTGCATGCAAGCTTTTAGCTTCATTTTAAGTATAGTCTTCCCCCAAGAGAATGCAAGCTACCTGAGAGACTATATTCTTTTAAAATTGTATTTTCATCTGCAAAGTTTAATTTAGCATAATACTTAGCACACTATAAGTACTTAATAAATACTTATTGACTTTACTTGAAGTTTTCTAGTTGTTTTCCATCTATGGTCCATAGGTAAGAGCCCCAGACTAAAATTTTTGCTGCATCAATGTTATGGCATCCACTCTGGTTTGAAATGGAAATTTGATAGTAGTACCCCCAAGTAAGCCTCTTGTATCTCTAGCCTTTTGATATAAATGTGATGAGGTACTTGAAAGCACTTGTCTTAGAGCTAGGAAAAATAGGTTTAAGACCTAATTCCAACATTTATACTGCTTGCTTATATGAACATGGACAAATCACTCAATTTCTCCTGAGCTTGAGTATCCTCATTTATAAAATAAATAATAACTGCACTATCGACTTGACAATTTTTGGTAAGAAAATGTTTTATATATCTTAAGGTTCTCTATAATATAATATGAATTGTTTTAATAGCATGTCTAAAGACAGTTTTTATTTCCCTTAATAATTTTGTACCTATCCTTTTCTTACTGTCATAATAGGTGTGACTGGTGACTCAAAGGCAATGTCAGTTGGGGCCAAGATTCTATTGCTAGGTCCATTTCCCTTGCCCTTGTAAATGCCTCTAAATAGCATCAGATCTATGAGCAATAAGAGAGCTATATTATAACTATTATAATAAGTTAAATTTATAGATCCTTTTGAAGATTTCATAATTGGCGCTTTCCTCACAGCTGTTCTGTGAAGTAGATTATATGAGTATTATTTTCCCCATTTTTACAGATAAAAAAACTAAAATTGTGAGAGGCCAAAAGTGTGTGTGTGTGTGTGTGTGTGTGTGTGTGTGTGTGTGTGTGTGTGTGTGTGGTATATGTAAATAGAGTCAGGTAGAGTCAGGATCTAAACCCAGATCATTCATTTTTAACTTCATGTCCAATATTTTTCCTAATATACCCATTATGTATACATCCCATAAACTTCAACATAATTTTTTAATATTCACAGTTATATAGCACTTTAACATTTTTAAACCACTTTCCTTGCAACAACTGAGAAATCAGATAGTGTACATATCATTATCTTCATTTTGCAAATGAGGAAAGAGACTTTGCAAGATGAAATGATTTGCACAATATAACATCTAGTAAGTGGCTAAGGTTAGATCAAACTCGGGTCTCCTGGTCCCATTTTTCTATTCATTATCTCAATAGAGTAATCTGATTAGAAATAAAAATAATTATCAATCCACAGACATGAAACTTGAAGAGTTAAGTCTTTCAATGTGGAATAAAAGATTTAGATCCAATTTCTCACAATGCCCATTAGCACATAAAATCCATTTTTGGAACTGAAATAGGATATATAGTATATATTCTAATGCGTTCACTTAGTATAGTAATTCTTAAAGATTGCCATACTGTTAATATTATATTGATTATAGTAATAATGGAAAATGTGAATTATTTAAAATAAGGACTAATGTTCCCTCTTATCATAATAGAAAATATATGTAAGCAAAGATATGTATGCATAATCAATATATCATTATACTATAAATTGTGCTTAACTTTTTATGACTTCTTAGACTATAGGTCTTGAAAGTTGAATAACAGATTTAAACTGAAGCAAATTTACTAAAGAGCAAGTCATGAAAATTAATGATATAGGTGCCTCTTTTTAGAAAAAAATTCAATCCCTTCCCACCACAATTGTAAAAGAAAATTATGACACATTTTTATGACTCTCCTAAGTATTTGAAGCATATTTACCACTTAGTTCTGTATTGTAAATAACACACATTTCATTACACTTATTTTACAGACAGATAACATTGTTTCTAAGAGTTCCACTGAATCCCCAGGTTCGTTGAACAAATAAATAAATCAGTCAGAAACAGAATTTGAACCTTCATCTTTTGACTTCAAGTACAGTCCATTCTGCCTGTTGGAAATAAGTCTTGTTCTCCTTTTAACTTAAAGGACTATAGTAGAGAACAGATGATGGGCTTCATTATAGATATTCTCCCCTCAGCCAGTTATTGACTGAATAAAGAAAAGACTTTATCAGCAATGTGGTATAGTAGAAAGAATATTGAATGTGAAATCAGAAGATTTAACCTCTTAGTGCCCCAAGTTCCTCATCTAAAAACAATGTGGATTTTACAATGAATCCTCCCTCCCCAGATTATTATGAATACCAAATGAGATAGTATGCATTTGTGATATATAGAGATGAAGCAATGCTTTGTTTCATGTTTCTTAATGATAACATGTTATATAACATTCAGAAATGCTTTTTTCTAAGAGGTCAAGTTTTTGTGATCATGGAAGTGATTAAGATATGGAGAGAAAATAAAATCTCAATGTTGTTAGGAATAGAGGTTCTCTTCTTCTCCCTCTTCTTTCTTCTTCTTCCTCTTTGTCCTCCTCACTCCTCCTTTTTTCCTTTTCTTCTCCTTCTCCTTTTTTACTTCATAGAAATACAATTATAAAGGATCAGAATTGGAAGGGGCCTTAGAGATCCTGGGATCACAGATTGAGAGCTATAAGGCAAGATCACCTAATTCAGCTTGCTCATTTTGGGAAATCTTAGACAGGGTACTTGGGAGATTTCATGCCTTCCCCACAGTGACATAGCTGATAGCTTTCAAAATCAGATATTGAACTCACTTTTCTGATTCCAAAGCCTGCATTCTTTCTATATCTTATTTTTACTGTCAAGCCTAGTCATGTACTTGTCATTAGTAAAATTGTCTGCTTTGACTAAGAATACTAATGACCCTCAGGAAAGGAAAATAGTTTTGAGAATAGAATTGTGTTTCTTTGCTGCATGCATTTTACCTTGAGGAGCTAGGCTCAGGAACTCTTCTCTATTTAAACAACTACTGGCATATTGACATATAAACCTTGTACTTGTGACAGATTTCTTTTTTTATCAGTACATTAATTCAGGAATTTGATAATTGTTCTTTCTTATAAGAAATCTAACATTTAATTGGAGTAACACTTATGTGTTTTAAAAGTATAACAAATTTGTTGGAAAGAACAATCAGCATGGAGGAAAACCTTGATAACTAAACCAAAACCTTATGGCATTTGATTAAAGGAAATTATCACTAGTGAAAAGAGAACTATCACTATATATAAGCCCTGAGAAATACCGGTATCAGTTGATATTTCAAGTGAGTTGTAATCGCTCTGCATAGCTTAGGTAGAATTCCCAGAAGAATATTGTTGTTGGAAATATTTTTTTAAATCTAGATAAGGAGCACAGAGAAATTTCCCTTTCGGTGTTCCAGATTTTTTGCAGTTGCTTTGTTTTCTTTTAAAATAAGGTAAGAAAGGGAATAAACAACTGCCCATTATCTAAAGCTGTAGTGTCAAATTCAAATAGAAGCAGGTATCACCAAAGTCTACATAAAAATCCCTTCAAGTGCATATTTACTTAGAAAACCTCCTATTAATGTTATCTATGTTTTGTTGTATTTTTATTCATTTAGTTAAATATTTCCCAGTTACATCTAAATTTGATTCTGGAAACACTCAATTTTGTGAGTCACAGTATTTAACACCTCCCCTGTAAGAGTCGGATAAAAAGCAAGAACAACAATTTTTACAGCAACCTTGGTTTAACTATATATGGTATTACTTTGTTATTTCAAGGGTCCATGATTTTGAAAGCATGAGCACCCCTTTCATTGATGAGGACTCTAACCCCATTCACCTCTTTAATAAATAGTATTTGTAAGTTGCTGTAGCTAAAAAAAAAATTCATCATCCAATATCCAGTTCTTCTGTGAGAAATCTTTCTGAATTTATCTAAGCAGGTTTTTCTAGGATGATAGAAATGTGGTCCACCACTGGGCCTATAATACAAGCCTTTGCACATTGGCAAGGACCAGCTAGAGAGCTACTCTGTAGCTGGTAAGTGTAGGAACTGGAATAGGAAGCAGAGTGTCCTAAATTCAAATTTGTCATTCTGTGTACTTCATCTTGTGTCTTAATCTTATAAAGAACATTCAAAGGTTCCTTCCAGATTAGACAGACTATGAATTTAGTCTATTATATTATTTAGGAAAAATAATTTACAGGCAAGGTAGTCTGATAGAGGAAAAATAAAAATCCACAGGATGATGAGTTAATAGATTTGCCTTCCCACACTAACTTCACAAATGACTATATCACAAACACGATATATATTATATACTTATATAAAATTTTTTGTCTCATCATATATATATATATATATATATATATATATATATATATATATATATATATATATATATATATATAAAATGATACTTACTGCACAGGTACATTATAAGGATCATGGGATCATAGATTTAGAATTAGACAGAAACTTACAAGTATTACATGTGAATTGTTTGTTGCTACTACTAAAACCATTGTAATAATACCCTATAATGGCAATAACCTCTGATGCCCAACATAGTGAAGATGAATGCCATACTCTATTTGATTATGTAACCTGGCAAATCATACTGACCGTGATACTCTCATCTATGAATCTTGTTGTTGTCTGCTGGAGAGCTGGCTTGTGATCTAATTCACATGCAGCAGTTTAAATTTTCTCATCTGAAAAAAATGTCTTTACAGGTAGTATATATCCTGTCTACATGTCCAAGTCTACTTTGAGATGAACTAATTATCTAATGCATAGAAAACCCACGAAGGAGCTCTTGCCAGTATCATGAAAATGGCCCTTCAGTAATTACTCATGTGAAGATTTAGTTTTGTACTGACCTTTGTGTTCAGCTTGGCAGTGAACGATGGAAGGGGGGGAAAATCAATAGCAAACATCATAGGCTGCAATCATTTAAAGACAGAAATGTGAGTGTTTAAGAGAATAAAGACTAATTCTTCAAGAAAATTCCCTGAGAAGCATGGTTCTGAATTAGATAGCCCTCTTTGTCTTTATCCAGGATTTTCCTTCAAAAAGGACACTTTTACAGAACTAATGTCAAGCAGCCACCCTTCTTTACGATAAATGCTGCTCATAAGACTGTCGATCAAGCGCTCATATTTCTAATCTTGTATTGACACACTGTCTAGCTTTGGGCAAGGTGCTTTAACCTCTTGAGTCCAGAGTGCCTATCTGTAGGTGAAGGAAATATTACATCCTTCCAATTGAAATAAAACAAATTTCTGTGCAAAGAACAAACTATTTTTGTAAGGTCCAGAACTATAACTGTAATAGGGCAAATGGGGCTTTGCCCAAGGATGCTGACATCCTGGAGGGAAAGACACTTCCCTCTCATAGCATCTACCTTCTGGAATCTTTTGCAAGTGTCTCCTCTTTCTCAACTCCTCTTTTTATCTGAGATGAAGACATTTCGACTAACAGTTCTAGTTAGGACAATAAAACTTTAATTAATTAGAATATTCTAGACAATTTTAATGCTGTTTAACTGAGGATTAAATCAAAACTTCTTTTAAATTTTTTCAGCCCTTAAAAACCTTTCTAAAACATCTGTGTTTGACTTTTTGCTTTAGTAAGTATAGCTAAAAGAACATAGCTAATGTTTTTTCTTTAGTGTTTATAGCTCTTGAAATGCCTCAGAATTATGAATTTGGGATAATTTGACATAAACTAGGAGAGAAAATATTATGCAATATGAGATTTGGTTCTCACTTCCAGAACAGCTTAGAAATTATTAAGGTGCTCCTCAAAGACAAAAAAAATTCTAAGATGATATTCTGAAGTTTCTTTGAGGATTAATGGACATAACTTTCCTTTTCAGTTGGAATCTTTTCTTTGCTTCTCATGAGGCAGTCAGGAATGGCAAGAATTGGTATCTTGGTCTTCCTTGATTTGGAAAGACCAAGATAAAAATATTCTAAGAACATTTATAAACACTAGCTAAAAATAGATGCCAGTGAGAATAAGAAACCTAATTTCTGACAGTTGTGGAAATAGCATCCATCTCCCTGCCAGCTGGAAATCCACCAGAAAAACTGTCCAAGGTTGTTGAGTCAGGGTTACTCCCCTCCAACAGCGGGCCTGGGGAGGAGAAAGCCAATACATTCATTTTCCCATCATTGTTTGGAGCTGCGCATGTAGAAATGTAGAAAGCATTGTTCTGTATGATTTTTGATTGATGCTATGCTGTTACTGGAAGGGCACTCAAGCCTGGCAGTTTTCCAGACCCTTAATGGGCACCTCAGGTGACATCAACTTAGAGGCCAGCTGGTGTTCCAAAGTGTTTAGCCACTTAAAAATAAGTCCAGAGTATGCTGTTGATATATTTAAGTGGGGAAACCCATACACAAGGAGTCCCCGAGATTTAGCAGGGAACAATAATTGGTTTGCTTTCAACAGCAGGTGATGCATTTCCCACCAAGGAGCACAACATCCTGCTGCTTTTTAGTCATAACAGGGAGCAACAGGAGAAAAATGTGCAGAGAAATGGAAAATGTCAAAGAGCTAGGTATTGGAAATTGCATCTTACAGATACCATTAGGCACTGTCAGGAGAGAATGTGAAAATGCTAATTGACAGATTTAGCTATGTTTTATTGTCTGTAAGCTGCTGAGTAAAGTCATCGAACTGATACTATTTAATCATTAATGTAAAACTTTCAAAAAATCTATCAATTGTTTGCCACTCATCTTTCCTTTCTTTTTATCGAAATGCCGTAACTACTGTATTCTGCTAGAAAAAAAGTTAAAAGTGCATAAATATTTATATCCAGTCTCAGAACTAATGAAAGTCTTAATCTATACTGCAAAAGCATATTAATTAGGGCATTAACAAAAGCCATATCATGCAAATACAATGGGGATACTCTTTTCTCTCCTTCCCATCCCCACTTTAACTTAAAAGCAAAATTTTGCTACATTCCAAAGGCATAAACATTCCCACAGGCACAAAACATGTTTTCAACATACCTATAATTCTGCTTCTAGGAAGTACAGAGTCTGCTTTCTGTGTTTTCTTCTAGGGGTCTATTACTGAACTCAGTAAGCCTAGTGGCCCCTAAGCGGGGACATAAACTCCTCAAATGGTTAATATTGTTAAGGGAAGAACTTGTTCTCATCTTATTTGCAGATAGCTGTCTTTTGCAACTTACCTTATTCCTCTTCCCCCACTTCTAGTAAAATCAGACCACAGACCAGAGATTGTTTTGATTTAGCAAGGCCTCTGGCTAATTGTAGGTGCTTAGTAAATGCTGAGTGACTTGACTTTTTATGTAGTCTGCCCTCCATCTCAGTAGCCATATACAAATTGTTGGATTATTCAGTTGACTTCCTTGTGAATATAATTTTTTCACACTTAACTTGAATTAGATTTATAGACTTGAACCTATAATTTTTCCCTTTTGGTGTGTTTTTATTGTCAATAAGTAACCATTATTTATCTCTAGTCCACTGCTTTTACAAACCTCCCTTCCGTCTCCTCCCCTACACAGACTTCCCAGGGAGTCTCATGGCCCTTCTCAGTTTTCTTTAGGGCACATTCACATACCTGTCACTTTAAATTGATTTTGGTTTTGGTAGTTAAAGTCTACCCAGACTTCCCTAGACAATTTCCCACTGCTCATATCCTCATGCTGTTGTGTAGAGTAGGTTTAGAGGGCACAGACCCACATCTCTCTTGATTTTCTCTTCCTAGCTGTGCTGACCCCCTTAGCAACATTGTAAAGTAGGTCAAATTTTGTCCTTGTGTTCCTTTTTTCATTCTCCTTTGGGTTCCATGAACTAAAGATTATTGGCAAAAATAAATAAATAATCACATCCATATTCAAGCTATGTTATAAAAAAATTAGAAGAAAACTACTTAAGATCTTTAAAAACATAATTTATTTCATGGTCTTTTTTTTTTGTCCTGCATAATGAAATCTTCTCAGTGACCATTGTACATTATCTCATTGAAAGATAAATTTGATCATTCCTCTAAAGATTATCAAGACTCTAAGGGAAAAGCAATTCTAAAGTTATGATTACTATAAGTTTTTCTTTCTATGGAAGGTCTGACCTTTAATGATTTTTCAGGGTTACTTACTTGAAGTTGAAATACAAGTTCATTTTTAATTAAAGATTAAGTATTATGTCTGTCTTTCAAATGATATTTTTCACTCACATAGTGGTTTGCAACTGGGTGAGATAGTGGCTTTGCATTCCTTTAGCAAGATACTATCATCAATTTCACAGTAGCTGGTGGTTTTCCATGTTTCTTTTATGCTTTCATTATTTAATGTTCTTAAAATACTTAACATTCTTTGATTGTCAGCCTATGTCAAGCACTGTGCAAACTGCAAAAATAACAAAATCCCTGTCTAATGGGTACAAGGCAAGTCTAATTTATAAATATTTTAAAGCACAGGTAGACAGGATATTTTTGCCTTTTCCAATACACACTAGGCCTGTTCTTATATTTTAAACATCTTAGCCCTCATAATATCTCTATTTCTGATGTGCAGAGAAAACTAAAACTAAAACTATGGCCTTCTGTTACATTATCAATTCTCAATACATTAGCACACACTTCAAATGGTAACTCAGCTATACCAGTGTTCTCTATTTTTAATCTGCTGGAAATTTCATTGGGAAACTCAGAGTTAGTGAGATAGGCAGATCAGACTTGGCCCCTTGTCCAAGAGTGGGGAAGAAGGTGGATAAATGGACAGGAGTAGTCAGAATGATTGATGAAACTAGAGGTACTAAAAGTACTAAACACCCTAGGAATTGCATTAACCCATGTGCACATCTTTATCTAACTTGCTCTTGACTGGTCTAGTCAAAGGTTGCCTGGGATTGTTTACTCTAGACAGGTGCATTTATAGAAGATTAGATTAATTTGTTTACTCATGAGTGTAAAACAGGGTAAGGCCCAAAATTCTGGGGCTGCTCAGGTAAATCTACAATTCTAGAAAAAAAACAAAAACAAACAAACAAAAAACAAACAAAAAAAAAAAAAACTTGATTATTTCCTAGTTGGATCTTACATATTCTGTAGAATGTCCTGGAATTAAAATAAAAGGCACCCAGCTAGCTATGTTATTTTTCCTGTCATATACTGTTGTTGTATTCTTTCCTTTAATATCAGTAATATCTTAAAAAAAAAAAAAGTTCTCTATAGAGACAGTGAAATAATGGAGTAAAGCTGTGCAAGAATTCAAATTGAATGGGAGAGAAACAATATTGAATAAGAGAGAGAGGGAGAGAAAGGGAGGGAGAGAAAGGAATGGGAGAAGGGTGGGAATGGATGGAGGGAGGGAAAGAAGGAGAGGGATATATATATATGTGTATATATGTATATAAATATCTATCTATCTATAACATATATATCTTTCTATGTGTATGTATATACACATATATATAGTACTTTGAAACACTGAAACACTTAAAATATGTGTTATTATTATTGTACTTAAAAATTTACACTTCTCATGTATTCTATTTTTTCTCATGCAGTCAATTAAAGTCATCATTCCCCTCCATTACTGTAAATTTTACTTTAATTTCATGGCTTTTAGTGTTCCTAGAGACAATACAATTAGCATAATATTGTATGGCAATAGCTACATTTGAAAAATTTCCCCCCTTAATTTGGATATTTTATTTAGTTTAAACTTTGCCCAAGATATTTTCCATGACTCTAATGAACACTTTTTGTGAGTTCAACTCTACCCAGTAGATCAAGCAGGGAAGTTATCTCTCTAGTGCCATTTCTTATAAGAATAAAAAAATATATGGAAGACTTATTTTTTGAGAAGAGCCTATGAAGGTTGTATTTTGTTTAACTGAGTTAAAATTATATATACATACACATAGTCACACACACATTAAAAAAAACAAACAACACCACTACAGCAGTATTATATTTTTTCTATACTCATTTGTGATTGTTGTTGGATGTTTCAGAATACATCTGCAAAACCTTTCATCATTACTCTTTGTTTTTTAATTAATTATGCCTCAATAGATTCTTCTCAAAAAGATAATATAGATAAATAAATAAGATTTGTGAAGACTACTATAGCTTAAACTCAAAACATTAACTTTGCTGTTCTCTTGCCAGTTTCTTTTTACTAATATTCCAGGATAATTTGACTTAAATGGATATCATAACAAGATTCCTCCAATTTCATGGATCCATGAGTTGATTCTTAAGTGACTGCTACACCTATAACTAGCCATTTCTTGTCTAATTTTAGTCAACTATGTTATTTTGGTAGTCATTGCTCACCATGCAACACATTCCAAATCTCTACTTGATAAAGATTCATGACAAATGAATAGAAAGCCTTTGAATTGTTCATCCTTGTGTTTGTAAACATCTATCAAAATAATATCAACTGATTTTTGAACATCTTACCTTTTTAGAATAGAATTTCTTTATTTCTTCATTTCCTGCAATTAATGTTATTTCATGAACTGTAGTTATTTTCATGAGGATTGACATACTTCTTATAGTTATAGTGAAAGGAGATAACCAGAAGTTCCAGAAAGGATATCAATATACCATGAAGCTAATTTGATCAAGATTCTTATTTGACTGAGAATAGCCTTTGGGATATAGGCGTGTGTATGTATGTATGTATGTATGTATGTATGTATGTGTGTATATGTAAATATATAAATATATATGTATTTATATATATGTGTGTATATTTTTAAATTTGTACATATATCTTTATGAATTGTGATTTCATTTATAGTAAGAATATATATATGTATGTGTATATATATATTACATATATAAACATACACACACACACACACATATATATATATATGTACATATATATATATAGAATGCATTTAGTTCTACTTCTCTAGTTATATGTCTTTCCCCCACTAAACCATATTACTTATGTCAGTTATTGTTGATATTACTATTGGTGGTAGTGGTAGTGATGGTACAGCAGCAGTAGCAGCAATAATAGCACCAGCAGTAGAAAGTAGTAGTAGTAGTAGTAGTAGTAGTAATAGTAGAGATGATGATGGTGGTGGTGGTGATGGTAGTCATCATAAAGTAGTCTTCACTCTGCCTTGTCCATAATTCATACCTGGAGTATAATTTACTTTATCTACAAAAATTTTAGAGGAAAGAGTGTGAGATTAAAATAGACTTGAAAAGGCCTCATGTAGAATGTAGAACTTTAATTGAGATTTGATTAATTGAGACAGGAAAAACTCAATACTCAGTGAGAGATTTTATATAAAGCTGGTAATCAATAAATGTATATGTATCAACATCTCCATCAGAAAGATAGTCAATAAGTAATGACTTTTTTGGGCCATAATAACTCATGAAAGAAATATAAATAAAAATTATTATCAATACTGTAAAGGCCCTTTTCACTATGACAGCAGAAGTGATAAAATGTCATTAAGGGGGATACAGGATGATAAGAATCATGATTTTTAGGTTAGTTAAAACATTAGTAATGACTGAAATATATATGTATATATATACAATATTCTTTGTGACTTTGAATGTCTACATGAAAACTATGGGACCTTTAAGTCAAATCTTCAGAAACCTATGAGATATATTTGAACTATATTCTAAGATTTTCTAAAGTAAATTATGTGTGACAACATAAGAAGCCAAAATAATTATATTTGTGAGTAACCAATTCATGATTGGACCTGATCTCTCTAAGTTAATAGCTTGGAGTGTTAAGTTGTTTTCCTTTTTGAAGACATTTTGCCTAGATGTGTAGATTATAGCTTTTGTATGGTAACAAAGGGAAGTTGTAAGAGCTAAATTAAGTGAGTAAGATTTGCTAAATTCTCATTATCTAATAGGGAACTGTTTCTAAGTACAGAAAAGTGAGGTCCTCAAAAAAAAAGTTCAAAGAGCTTCTCTTTCATCTTTGCTGCCTTTCCTTGTTTTCAAAAATGATAGGCTGGATTCACTTATTTCAAACAATGAAGTTCTAGGCAATCCACAACCCAAGAGCATTTAACTCAATTGTTCTTTTCCTGAGGCCATTTCAATGGTTAAATATGACTCACAAGTTGTTGAAGTAGATTTTCCAGTGCCTCATGACAAATACTTTTGAAATGTTGTGTAATCCAAGTAAATATTTTCAAAATGTTATCTCTCAAGGAGTCAGTGTTCTATTACATAGTGAATTTATGTATGTCAGAAAGGCTGTTTGCTCTTTGTTCTTTAAAAGTGGGGTTGTATTTTTAATATTCATATGAATCTTCATTAGAAGTAGAATACATCTACTTATACAACAAATACATTTTATTCTTTCTCCATTCATGATTTTAATGAGGCTAAGGAAAAACTAATTCATTAAAATTAACCTCCTTTTGGGAGGCTAACTGAGATTGCAGGAAACAAGACAGAGGGATATAAAACATGTGAAGGTTTAGGTAGCTATCTTTTGGGAGAAGATTTTTTGTTTTGTTGCTTTTTGGGTTTGTTTGTTTGTTTGTTTGTTGGTAGATTAGGTTTTGTTTTTTGTCCTAAAAGTAGCTGATTGTTGTTATTGCTTAATGGAAATAACAAAACTATATCTTTAGATGGGGGCTATTGAACTGGTACAAATTGAACAAACTTGATATTAAAATGTCAGGCCAAGGCCAGCCAAAAATTCTGGACAGAAGCAACCATTTCCTCTTTCCTCTACCAATTTCAAAAACTATATCCACCAATCCTCAACCCTATTAAATTATGATTTGACCTGAGATAATCAAATGGTTATGTTGACTATCTCTGTAAATGGACTGGTGTAGTTCAATTATTTTTCTGATGAATTTATCCATCAAATATATTCCATGGGTAAGACAACTTTTCAGTTAAATGCATGCCTTGAAGGCAAAGTTAGCTTAAATGAAAGCTAATAAATATTTTGTGGGCCAGTTTTTGTTTTTCTCTTCAAATTGCAGCTGAGTCACACTAATGTATTTCAGATGCTTATGATTTGGCTTAAAGATAATCCAGAGATACCATTTCTCTCACTGTCCCTCTCTCTTTAGTGGAACTTGATAAAGTGACTCTTTCATAACTAAGAAGCACCTTCAGGAAAGATTGGGCAGAAGTAGACAAAAGACCTCAAACTTTTTTGAAGGGTATTTTTTATATTTTATTACAGCTATAACATAACAAATGCTTTGATTTGGGAAGACGTTGAATCTGTTGGCAGAAATGTGTTGTTGTCCAGTCATTATTTTCAGTGTTGTCCAATTATCCATGACCCTGTTCTCTTTCAAGGCAAAGGTACTAGAATGGTTTGCCATTTCCTTTTCCAGCTAATTTTATAGATGATGAAATTGAAGGCACTAAGTGTCTGAGGCCAAATTTGGTCTCACACCTTCCTGACTCAAGGCCCTGGGGCTCTATCCAATGTACAGACAGAAATTAGATACTTTGATTATTGGTGGATGATTCATGTTCTAATTTCCCATGGCCACAAGCAATATGAGTTAAATAAAAATGTCAGTCTAATTTAAAAGCATATGTTTCAACTTTTTCTAGTTCTAAAGATGTTTATTTATAATAATTGCAGATATAAAAACTCAAGTTAAGTGTTTATGTTTGTGTTTATATTAAAAGAACATTGGCTTCAAAATCAGATGACTTTAGTTCAAATCACACTTTTTGCTCTAAGGAAGACAATAGCCAAGATCTTTATCTAGTCTGAGTCTCAGTTTCTCATTGGAAAAATAAAGAGATAACCTCTAAAATAATATTTAAGCTTCTTTCTTGCTCTTAATCAATGATCTCTTCCAGGAACCAGAGAGGCAGCAATCTAAGTAATGCAGATCTTAAAATACTCATACTCAGGTTTTTGTCTTGATTCTTATTGCTGCTATGACTTGGGGCAAATTATTTAAACTTTCCAGAGGAAAACCTTGTAAAAGAGCAAGAAGTTTGCTGGTTGCATACCAGATCTCTGGATTTCTTCTGAAAAGAATAAAGAGGAGGAGGAGGGAAAAAAGGAAAGGAGGAAAAGGAAGAGAAGAAAGAGGAGGAGGAGAAGAAGGGGGAGGAAGAGCTTGGACTAGTTAGTCTGAGGACCTTTCAAAAACTGGATCTATGATTCTAGTCTCACATTCACTTTTTAAGAGAGAACACATTAAAACTCAGAAGAGAAATGACTTGAGTAAGGCCAGATAGCTAGTTTGAAATAAAATTATATATACAAAATCAGATGAGACATCTTTCCATATTAGTCATGTCATGAAAGAAGAAATTGGTCAAAAGGATAAAAAAACATGAAAAAATTGAAAATAGTATGCTTCAGTGTGTATTGAATTCAATTCCATTTAACAAATACTTTGCTTATGTCTTTAACCTTCTATAATAATGATGGCTTGAATAAATTATTTGAATATTCATTATGATTTACTTTGCTATTGTTTCCTTTGTTATCTTGTAGTACTGTTACTTAAATTTTGCCATCTTTAAGTTTACTTATGCCAATCTTCTTATTCTATTTAGTCTGTAATCTTGTAAGCAAAGATGGTCTCTCATCCAACTATATATTTACCAACAATATTATTTTCATACTATAGAATTTTTCAATATCTATGATTAATTTTATTTATCAAATATATTTGTAAGCTTTATGTCAAAGGTTATCTTTTAACATACAAAGTCTATATGTGCTTTGGGTTCTTTTCACTTTTCTGGCTCATTACCTACCCAGATAATCTATAAATTCCAGTATTGAGCATTCCCAAATGTATGTACTATGGAGAATAGTCACTAGAAAATCTTATAAGTACAAAGGCTAAAAAAAAAAAAAGTTGACACAGGTATTTGTTTTTTCACTTAATAAAAACAGATAAACCTCACATTGAGTCTTTAGAAAGTAATTTCTGTCTCAATCCAATGAATAGGACTTCCCTAGCATCTGTCTTGTACTAAGATGTCACAATTTTGCTTCATATTTGATCTCAAGTTCCTAGAAAGTAGTAGTAATGATATCCCTTTTTGCCATAGTGAACAAACTTCTAACATAAATTTTGATAATTTCTGTGATGTATAATATTTCCTGGATAGAACTTCAGTTTATCAGATAAAAATGATCCTTGCTATGGCTCTTTTATCTGTTCTACATTTCTTGCTTCCAGTAGCTCTCACCTTCTACTCTTTTTAACCCAGCTTTCCATTACTAGTAGTCTCTAGCATTATGCTGCAGATCTCTTTACTCAACAATCTGGGCTCTTCCTTTTGCCAACAGTATTGTTTGCAGTCCCTATTTTGTAATATTCATTTATCATCCTATCTATTTCTTATGCCCCTGGTGCTGCTTGCTGTATCCATTCCTCTATTCTCTTCTTTTCTAGTAAGAGGCATTTGTTATCCTTTGTTTTCTATCATTTAACTCAGTTCTTTTGCTGCTTGCTATTTTGTCAGTTATTCTCCATCTTTTAGCAGAATATACTTGTTAGCCTTCCCAAGGGATTAATTCAGGGACACTGGATCATATAAGGAGGAGTCCTAATGGCTATGTTGTAAATATTAAAGAGCAAACCTCTTTTATACAAGCTTTCTTCTGTAGACTGTCCTCAAAACACTCATCCTCATCTAAGAGCCTTAAAGGAAGAGTGAGCAGACTAAATTGTAAGAATTCTGCCTTCTTACCCTTTCCCCAGTGAGTCACTACTTCCCATCCTACCTAGGATTATTCCAATTTGATGATCATCTGAGAAAGGCAGCACACAAGTAAAGAACTTTTATTAATCCGTCTTCAAAAAAAATATGGAACTGTGCTTTTGAGACGTTTCAATGTGCTGTTAATATTTTTGACATAAGGATATCAATAAGAAAGAAATTATAAAAGTAATTAATAGCTCTACTCATCAGACTTATAAAGATTATAAGCCTACACTTACAGGCTTATAAAGACTACACTAGTCCAAATGAATGAATAGGCTAAAGTGGTTTTTCTGCCTGTATGACAATAATTAAACAATTTTGCCTAGCAGCCTGTAGCTATTTTGGTTGCAGACCCATCATTAACATACTTCCTCCAACCTTCTGAATTAATTATGGATAGGAGGAACATCCCACTGTTTCTGTTTCTTGTGGAAGACTGAAAATGGTCTCTAGACCATTGCAAACATGAAATGCATACAAACATATCTACAGTTAGACTAAGGTTCCTACCTCTTTCTGTTCCAGTAGATTTTGCTTGCTCCATATAAATGAAGTACCTCTCCTAAATCACTTTCAACCTCCATTTGCATCTTCTCAATTATAAAAATGAAAATAAAAATAGGTTTTCTTTCCCATTGAATATTCTTATTCCTGATTGTGATTCATTATTACAGAAAATTTAATTTTGCATGAAAAACATGATAGCTAATTACATAAAATTTGCATATTGGAAAGAAATTCACAAAATGTTTGCATAATTTATCATATGTTCTTTTTGACTAACTAAGAACCTTATGGCAATAAATTGCCTTTCTTAATTGGTGTGAAAATTTGCTCTTGCCTGGATACAATTATTTTTCATGACACATAGATATAAAGATATTAAATTATAGGCAGTCTCCCATCTTACTTATGCTTGGTTTGCATTTGGTCCTTACACAGGGCCACCTGGAGAGGACATTGCCATAGAAACTCCCCTAGCCTCCTTCTGCACTACTTGGGATCTCCTCCACCCATATACATTCTCTTTTACTTGGAAACCACCTGCCCTATACATCCATTACATCTTCCCATTCCCCAGGCCTTTTCTTTCCTATTTATGACACCTCCTTTTACCCTGTCCTAGGGAATTAGTTACATTTGGGTTTGTAGTTGTATGATGGTGGTATCTGAGAAGAGGCATAAAAGAAAGGGATAATAAATCCTTATATCTGATCCTTTTTTCCCTTTCTTGGCTTCTCCTGCTTCTTTTCCCCCAGCCCCAATGGCTGCCTGAAATGTGAATACATCCTAGAATATACATCCTAAAACATTCCTAGTTCCATCTCTTTTATTCTATTAGGTCCTTTTCATGTCTGCTGCCTCAGAGTTCCTAGCACTGGGGACTGGAGAATCAAGATAGCCCAAGTGTGAGTTTCCTATGAATGCTGATGAGTCTCATTTCGGTCTTTTGAGTAGGATGCAAGCTCCATTATCCCCCCAACCCCATTATTTTGTCTCTGTATTTGTAATATAAGGGGAAGTAAAGATATTGGAATCTGAATTTTCAGATAGGAATAAGGAAGAAAATAATGGAGACAACTTTTTCTCCTTTATTTTCAAGCCAGAAAAACCAACCAAAAATATCCTTAGAAAATCTTTTAAAATATGATGAATAAGATTCTAGTTTGCTTGGGAAAGGCAATAGGCGGCTCAATCTTAGAGTTTGCAAAAAGATAAAGGGCACAGTTCTCTACTTCAGGTCCTGGAAAAAGACCTTCCTTAGAACCTAACTACCAACTACATTACTGTTTCTTTTGGGAAAAGGAGATTTAAATTACAAAAATGTATATAAGAATAAATATTTCTACCACAACCCATCTTTAAATTGTCAATTATTTGCATTTTCTACCTGATCATACTTATTTAGAACTGAAATAGACCTTAAAGGTCATAAGATCATAGTTCTACATCTGGAAGGGATCTTAGGATCCTTAGATCCCTCAAGAAATAGTATCAAAGATGGGATTTGAACCAAGTTCCACTCTGATTCCAGAGCCATTGTTCTTTTCTTTGATCCATTTTTGCCTCATTACTACTGAACTGTTGGGATGACTAACTGAAACAGAGAAATCAAGTTCTGTCATTTATGATATAGTCTCAGTATGAAGTGATTCAATCAGCAGAAGTGTTGATCCACTCCTAATGGGTTCTCATTCTATGGACTGAACAGCTACTTATCCTCCATAAGAATATAATTAAAAAGAATGGCAGCACAGGTGCACATGCTGGGGGTATATTTACCATGAGCTTCACAGACATGCTGATTAAAAAATGGCACCTACATGGCTGGTATTAATGTCTTCCTCACAGCAGGGCAAACAGCTGGTTTTGTATTATTTTAATTAAAGTTGGATTTTTCAAAGGAAACAGAAAGGCAAGATCAGTAATATCCCACCTTTCCTAAAGGAAATGGTAAATATGAATTTTTTTAAATTGCCATTCAATGTAAATATATATGTGCCCAAATAATTAGATTAATTTAAATAGAATACAGGGGAGAGTGAAAGAAACTATAAAAATAAATGGCTTCCATTTGTCTCACTTAATGATACATTAAAATATCTGTTCTTATGAAATGGATATCCATTTGGTACTGTAGGAATACACAGGCCTGTGTGTGGTCATAATCTTCACATAGCTGACAGCATGTGACCCCAGTCATGGGAACAGATAAGTGTCTCCATTTTGCATTAATGTTTCTTTTTCAGTATATTAATTGGCATGGATAGGGGAGTTCTAGATAGGAGGTCTTTCTCAGAATTAAAAGTGGCCACATAATGTCCCATTTATTTCAAATTAACCAAAGGGAATTTTCAGGCGAATGGTTATATTTGCCAATTCATGTTTAATTTGTCTTGTTTCAGAGAGTCTTGTGTGCCATAAAGAACATTTCTCCACATCAGAGAAAACTATATTTAATTATTGTTCAGTCAGTTATTTATTTTAATCTATATAAGCTCTCTACATTACCACACATAAAAAGGAATTTTTTTAATCAAAAAGAGTGGTAGTCATTTTTTTGCCACAGATATTTGGGACACCTTATAGGATATTCACCTCACGTTCACCAAGATTCAGAGACTGGATTGGAGAGATTAACTTTGAAGCACTTTCATCAATAGTCATTAAAGAATGTTTGTTGCCAATTTCATATTTTTTAATCCAATTTCTTCTACCACCATTTATTTTTTCTCCAAGACTCCTTTTCTTCTCCATCCCCCATCCATATCTGTTCTAGTATCTACTTTGAACAGCTTTTGACAAGTTTCTTTGACTGAATTCCACTATATTTGTTCAGCTTAGAGACTTACTTATTCCAGAGCCCATTAATATAGGCTCAGGGGTTCTGAGGCCAGAACAGGAAGATAAAAATATATGTGTATGTATGTAAAAATATACACATACATATACAAATGAATCTTTTTCCTATTCTATACTTTTCCTTTTTTAAGATTCATGACTTACAAAAATTAATTTAATTGGCCATCTAGGAAGGAATTATACTGTCGAAAGTCTTGTCTAATTTCATTATGGAATATCAGAATCTTAGGCTTAAATTCATATCTTCTTATCTCAACAAGGTAGGCAGATAGATGACACAGTGAATAGAGTAGTAGGCCTGAAGTCAGGAAAACTTATTTTTCTGGGTCGAACTCTGGTCTCAGACACTTACTAGATGTATGACCCTGGGTAAGTTACTTAACCCTATTTGCTTCATCATTTGTAAAATCAGCTGGAGAAAAAAAAAGACAAACCACCCCAGCATCTTTGTCAAGAAAACTCTAAATGGAGCCATCCAGAGTCATATGTGACTCAAAAAAAAAAAAACTCTCAGGTATTACTGCTCCACAGAATGGGAATCTCTTTTCACATTCTTCTTACACTAGCTCTCCAATCTTCCATCTCTCTAAAGCACACCTCCCTCTCAAATCAAGCCTCTGACTTTCTTAAGTCCCATCCATTTATCAACCCATGTCACTTTGGCCTCTAATACTAAACTGAAACTGCTCTCTCAAAGATTTACAAAGATTTATTATTTGAAGAATATGAACACCAGCCCTAAAGTCAGGAGGACCTGAGTTCAAATCTGGCCTCAGACACTTAACACTTCCTAGCTGTGTGACACCCTGGCCAAGTCACTAAACCCCAATTGCCTCAGCAAAAAAAAAAAAAATGAAGAAGATGATGATCCTTTCTCAGTCTTCATTCATCTTAATTTCTCAGATTTTAACACTTGAAACTCATCCCTTCAAAACTCTTTCTTCATTTGGACTTTGTGATATGTGTCTCTCTTGGTCTTCTCTTAAATGTCTGATTACTCTTCAGTCTCTTTAGACACCCATGAAAAGGGAAAGGAAATAATATTGGTATATGGCCTATTATGTATCAGACACTGTGATAAGTGCTCTTACAAATATTATCTCATTTGATCCTCACAATAACTCTGGGAAGTTGGTGCTATTATTTCCCCCATATTATACTCAGGGATTGAACTCAGGGATTTCTGTCTCCAGACTGTTTCTATTGTTCAACCAGATGACTAAATGAGGAGACCTAGATTAAAAAAGGATTTTGATGAATTGAATGAATGTCATTGAACTGAAATTCTTTAATAAGTTTTTATGGAAAACTAGAACATTTTCAGAAATAGTGTATAAACTTATGATACCTTCTACCTTTTACTTAAAAAATAGTTTATGTATTTGATTTTTGCATCCCCAAAATGTTCCTATAAAGTCTTTTCTTAACTGAACACACTACCATGTATAATGAAAAATAGTCAACCAAAAGAGGAACTGCATCTGTCAGTGTCAATCACAGTCAGCATCTTAAACCCACTTGATCTCAGGATTGGTTACTGATTTTACATATCCTAAATTCAGCAGCTTTTTGCATTGTTTTTATGTAAATTATTGTAGCCATTCTCCTGGTTCAGTTTTTGACACCTGGTATCATTTCACAGGAGCCTTCCCCATGCTTTTCCCCCCAAAAAAGCCATACTCTTCATTTCTTATATTCCATTATGTTATATTGAAATACACTTATATTTCATTATTCCAACAAAATTTCATTACACTCATATACTCATTTGTTGAACTATTTCCCAAATAAGAAGCACCCACTGTTTTGCCAGATTATTTTCCCCACATTTAACTATACATATACCAGGGCTGGTGTTCATATTCTTCAAATAATAAATCTTTGTAAATCTTTGAGAGAGCAGTTTCAGTTTAGTATTAGAGGCCAAAGTGACATGGGTTGATAAATGGATGGGACTTAAGAAAGTCAGAGGCTTGATTTGAGAGGGAGGTGTGCTTTAGAGAGATGGAAGATTGGAGAGCTAGTGTAAGAAGAATGTGAAAAGAGATTCACAATCTTTGGAGCAGTAATACCTGAGTATTTTTTTTTCAGTCACATATGACTCTGGATGGCTCCATTTAGAGTTTTCTTGACAAAGATGCTGGGGTGGTTTGTCATTTTTTTTCTCCAGCTGATTCTACAAATGATGAATATGTATTTTTAGGTTTTCTTACCACATCCACCTCCTCAGCCCCACCCTAGTATTTAATATTGGGATTAAAAAATATCATATGCTGCATCATGATCTTTGGTATATCAGAAATAGAATTTGTTAGATATGGATCTCAAATCTTACCCAGAGACTAAAATTCTTATTCCTATTATTTCCTGCCTATTTATTTTAATGAGAACTACTCAAAGTGAACATTTAAATTCATTGAAATAAGTCTGAAAAGGTTTAGAACTTAATAAAAATTAACAATCAGTCCCCATAAAAATGAACTTTTCAAGGAATCAAGTGAATAAAATTTTCTAATTAATATTTTATGATCAAGACATAACTGTGACCTAATGCTGAGTATAGACCCTGAAAAAGGTAGTGATCAATATACCTGATTCCAATAGGGGCTTCATTCTTTGTTGTGATTTATTTTTCTGAGCATGGTTGGATAATGTTGTGTAAGAGATGACATATTTATGTCCTCAATTTTCTTAATACTTTCAGATTTGTAAAATAAACTCGAAAGAGGGTTTGCATTCATTTGTAAATATACAACCTCTAATACAGTTGGGAATGGCCATCTTCCTTAGAGAACACTATAGAGGGATGTTTTCAGAAGAAAAAAATATTAATATAAAAAGCTAAAACTACTTAAGGTGCTCATTGCCTGAAAGACATTATTCTGGGATAGCTTATTTAGGTTCTCCAGAGATAAGTATTGACTTCTTTCATTGACTCACGACTTTATTCTTAGTTCCTCAGGTCGGTATGGCAATTTACTCTCTCTTCTTGCTATTGTTTCCTATTTTTAACCTTGTTCTTTGAAAACCAAGTGGAAAAGACCTGGAGGATCCCATAGTTAGGAAACAAAATTATTCAGCTATGAGATGGGGCAACCAATAGGAGCATATATGATCTTAGAATGAATTAATAGAAATACAATGTTTAAATAAGAAATTCCGACTATATTTAAATTTCAGTATTCAGTTCTGGGTGCCACCATTCAGAAGAGACATTAGTAATCTCAATTGTCTCATTAACAATCTGTGAGGATTAGATGCAATGATCAATTAAAGGACCTGAGAATAATTTGACTGAGATGAAAAGTATTAGGGGTGGACATCATAGCTTTCTTCATATATATGAATCATTGTTGTATATAGGAAATATTATGTTTCTTTTACTGAATCTGAGAGGCTAGAACCAATGTTGGAAGTTATTGAAAGTGAGATTTCAACTCCAACAGGTAGAAAAATTAACAATTAGAGCTGTTTCTATTATAGGAAACTTGAAAGCAGTTTGAATTTATTGGGGATGCTGTAGAACAATAGTGTCAAACTCAAATAAAACGTGATTCCTGCAGCTGCATATTGACTTAGAAAATCACACATTCACATTATTTATTTATTTTTCCTATTGTTGTTTGCTATATGAAATACTTCCCAATTGTTTTAATCTGGTCCTGGTCACACTCAGGAATTTTTTTCGGGCTATGCATTTGACAACTCCATTGTAATTGATGCTTTCAGAAAGAGCTGGATGAAATGACCTAGTTATATTAAAAATCATGGAGTCTGAAGTTGAGTCATGAGATGACATTTGCATCCCATTTTTGATAATTTGAGCAGAGCTGTGGACACAGTGTTATTTTCTGTAAGGTAAGAGAAATAATGCTTATATCACTTGACTTTCAAAAATGTAATAGCAAAAGTTTATTATAAACTTTAAAATGCTATATGTGTCTGGGCTGTTATGACTGACATTTGGAATTACTTCCCCCTCTGGGATCCTTGCTTGTGTTTCTTGGAACAGGAATTGAGGCACAATTAGAAATATTTTCATCTAGAACAAAATCCTTGAGAATTTGGGAGGGAGTATAGGACCATTGGTGGGGAGAGTGTCTTGTGGGCAATTGTGGCATACACAGGTTTTGTTCTGTGAAGAGGAAGCATGATTCCACTTTTGTTTATGCTAAGGAGAGTGCAATTATTATTAATAATTATATAATTAATAATTAATATTATATAATTATATTTATATATTTAATTAATTATAATTATATTATATAACTAATATATAATAATATAATAATTAATATAAGTAATTAATTATTAATTATATCTTTTTGGTGGAAAGGGGCATTCACTTCTGAAATTATTTTAAAATTCTACTTCAGAGAAAGAGGATTTTACCTCATTACCTCATGAGTCATACCTCACTTACAATATTTTGAAGCTTTAATAGAAGGGTAACTTCATGAAAAGCAAAAAAAGAAAAAGAAAAAGAAAGAAAGAAAGAAAGAAAGAAAGAAAGAAAGAAAGAAAGAAAGAAAGAAAGAAAGAAAGAAAGAAAGAAAGAAAGAAAGAAAGAAAGAAAGAAAGAAAGAAAGAAAGAAAGAAAGAAGCATTTATTAAGTATTTACTTCCTGTCAGGGAATGCACTAAGTGCTTGACAAATATGATCTTATTTGATTCTCCCAACAACCCTGGACAACAGACAATATTATTATCCCCATTTTACAATTGAGGAAACTGAGTCAGTGATTAAGTGACTTGCCCAAGATCACATAACTAGCAAGTGTTAGAGGTTTGATTTGAACTCAGGTCTTCCTCATTACAAATCTGGCACTCTACTTACTGCTCCATCTAGCTATCACTAGGTTTAAGGCATTGCTACCTATTTCAAGGGATTATATTTTAAACTGGAGAGGGCTATGATGTGCATCTTATTTAACTTTGTTTTTCAACTGAGAAAACTGACAAACTAAGCAATTTGCTTAACGGAATTCAGGTAGGAAGTTTGCAACTCCCTTATGGAGGCAGTTAAATGACACCATGGATAGAGTGCTAGCCCTAACTCAGGAAAACCTAAGTTTAAGTTCAACCTCAGACCCTTAGCTATATGAACCTGGGCAAGTCATTTAACCTTATTCAGTTTTGTCATCTGAAAAAGAATACCCACATCCCAAAATTTTTGTGGGAATCAAAAGGGATAGTATTTCTAAGTGCTTTTCAAAATTTGTTGTTTAAATGTATTGTGCATATAGTCATAATATCAAGTGAAAGCCATATTTTTCAAAACACCTCCCCTCCTGCATCAACATCTGGGATTTTCTCAGGAAAAATGCTAGAGTGCTTTACCATTTCCTTCTTCAGCTCATTTTACACATGAAGAAACTGAAGCAAACAGGATTAAATGTTTTTCCCAAGGTCATAGAACTAGTAAGTAAGAGACCCAATTTTAACCCAGGAAAATGAGTCTTCCTGACTTCAGGTCAGGTATTCTATCTAATGTACCATATAGCTGCCCTTAAAAGATATATAAATAATGATGTTGCTATTATTATTATAGACAATGAAACTAGTACTAATTATTATAGATAGGGAAATATTTATTATGTTCATTATCATTATTACACATAAGAAAACTAAATCACAGTAATAATAATATTGATTTGACTTATCCATTGTCATACAGGTGATAAAGCTAGCATTGAAATCTAAGTCCTCCAACTTCAAATTCAGATTTTTTTTTCTCACTGAATTAGCTTAGATTCCATCTAATCCAAACTCTCCCATTTTACACATGATAAATTTGAAGTCTGGAGAAATTACGTGTTTTACATAAATTAAAGCAAGTATTTTATAGCAGATCTAAGATTAAGGCCCCAGTTTCCAATTCCAGGACTACTGATTTTTATATTTCCTCAAATTGCCTCCTTATTCCCTATGAATACAGTTTTCTTTATTAAAAGTGTATTATTTAAATGCCACCCATACATTCAGAGAAACTCATCCAATATTAATGGACTGGCCCTGGGCAAAATTGTCAATTAGGCAAAGCATGTATTTGTCACCACTACTTGGGGGTCACTGCTTTAGGTACGCTTTTATTCTTTTTCTGAGCCTCCTTGCTTGCTGTCATTCTCTTAACTCCTATATGAACATTTTGAGAAACTCATTGATGTTATCTATTACTGAATTAATACTATGAATCTCATGTAGATTTACATTTAAAAAGAAAAAAAAGATTCCTGAAGAAGACAATGCTTAATGCTGAAGACAATCCCCTCTCACCCCCTTGTATAAATGTTGGAATTTTATGCACTTTAATTCTGGGAGGGGGGAGGTATCTTTGGATAGAGGCTCTTTCTGCCAGTCCTCACCATGTTGGTGATTATCTACATGTGAAACTAATAAACTAAATTTATTGTTTTCCTAAAGAAAACATATAGTCTCACCCATTTCCACTAAGCATTAGATTTTTTCTTTAAGTTTAAAATGCATTTTTGTATTGAGATTGGTGCAGGAGGGGAGGTATTATAAAAATATGGTTTTCATTTGATATTTATGATTATTTGCACAATACACTTATCATGTGACAAATATGTTATGTATCAACTTTTCTGCCTTATAGATGAATATATGAATGTGAGTAATGCTTTAGATCAAACATTAAATTATTAATCTCAATTTTCAATGATTGTGAATCATGGATTAATTATAATTCATTAAATACATTTCATTATATATATATATATATATACATATACAGAGAGACAGAGACAGAGAACTAGAGAAAGACAGAGACAGAATTGAGAATAAGAGTATAATAGGAATGTACATTTAAAAATGGAAGGGATCCCAGAAGCTATTAAGTCCATGGCCCTTATTTCACAGAGGAGAAAACTGTGGCCAGTGAAGTTAAATGATTTATCTAAGATCAGACAGATCTGAACACAGGCCATCTGGCACATCCAGCACTGAACTTCCTCCCAAAATTATAGTTCATCATAAGAATATGTTGTCTTTAAAGTTCACATAATATAATATTTTGCAAAAAGCACTAACCAAAAATGAAAATTTTCAATTGTAAAGTTTAGCCTTAATTGTTGTAGGAAAATGACCAATATAGGATGTTGATTTGGTATGGTCAGCTTGGGCTCAGAGAAATTTGGATTCAAATTCTGCCTTGACACAATACAAGAAAGCTACATGACACTGAATAAGTCACCCTTTTTGACCCTCACTTTGCACACTTGTAAAATGAAGATAGTTAACACTCGAATTATCTATCTTTTTGTTAAATTAAACAATGCTTGTTACTATTACATTATCATTCTGTTCTACTTCTTCTCACAAAGTGGACTATCATCACCCTTCCTCATTTTCTTCAACTTCCTTACCAAGGAGACTTCATTTACTTCTTGCGCAAGGGTCATTAAGATCAGTACCTTCCATTTCTACACCAGAAAATTTACCCAAACACACACACACACACACATACACACACACACACACACACATAAATCAAGGCTCTTCTTTACTACTATATATAATCATATTCCTACTAATGTTATGTATCTAGTATATTACCTTACTCTGATAACCTAATACCTCAATCCCATGAAATTGCAATTGCCTCTAGAAATCCTTACAAAGAATAACTTTTTTGTTGGAAATCCACTGCACCTGTGCCAGCTGACATGAAATATGTCATTGGTTAAGATCATTTGCCACTCTCACATTATAGTATAACTGTATACTTTTTCCTACACTTAGATTTCTACACATTTACCTCCTTTCTTCATAAAAGAAATACTTAGAATTATTGAAGATAGGACAAGAAAGACCTTTGAGGTCAACAAGTCCCCCTAAGTTTAGAGATGGGAAAACTAAGTAAGTATATAAAACATTTTGTCTGTTAGGACATATGGTATGTATCCTCAAGAAATGCTAACTAGAGAAAGAAAATAAAGAGAAAATCTAAATAGCATTGTGTTAAAAGTATAAGTAAATGCTAATGTGTGGAGGGACATATAGAGATTTAGAGAGAAACAATGTGAGACTAACAAAATTTACCAGTTAAGGCAATTCTTTCTTAACTGTTTGTTACTGGTGGAAAAACATTTGTCCCTCCTATCTCATCCCCAATCCCAATTTAACCAACTCATAAGGAATAATTTTACTTGTTGGAAATCCTGTGCCAGCTGATGTGGAATATGTCATTGGCTTGGTTAAGATCATTTGCCACTTTCAAATCATTCTGTGAATGTATACTTTGCCTATACTTAAGACTCCCTTGTTTTTTTTCTCCTGAACACTTGTTTTTATGTCTCTTAATGGCATGTTCATGACCTGAGATTTTCAGGGCTCTATGAGGAAAGAACAAAGGAGGATTCGATTGTCTGGGATGGATTTTACTATTGGTCAAGAGATGTATTCTTTACTGTCCCAAGACTAGCAAACTACATGAAGAGGAACTGGACTTATCATGAGAAAGGTGGCTAATGCAATAAGGATTTTTCAACCTATGAACTCATCAACTCATGAAATGTGGAAAGATTGTGATCTATGTTGGTAGAAGTATTGACAATAGGAACAATATGAGTTTTTTTTTCAAAATATCAAATTAAGAAGACATTACTATTAGAATTCATAAAACAGTTCTATCACTTTTCTATATTTTAGGAGCTTTTCCTGAAGGAATGGGAGAAAGCTGTACCACAAAGGAGGAAACATAACAGATTCTGGGGACAATTAGGTAATAAGCTTAGTATGGGCAGAATTTCAGTTTAGGAAAAATGGAAGAATAAGCTTAGAAAGGTGAATTGAGGCCATTGCAGAATGGGCTAGAAATGTCAAACAAAGCAGTATTAGAAGCATTGTATATAATATAATACAGTTCTATAGTGTGTGATGGAAAAAGAAGGGGATTCCTGAGAATAGGGGTTTGGAACATAACAGAAGTGTATTCTATATTTGATAGACTTGTATTGTTAATACAAGATTCCTATAAGTGTATGGCTGAAATGTTGCTCAAGGAACTACTTGTTACATATTAGTGTGGTACATGGATTAAGATTTAAATCTAAAGTTTTCATATAATTGTAATAGTCAATCAATCTTATCAACCCTCTTGTGCTAATGTAAAATGACATCAGCTTTTGCTTAGCAAAGTAAAAGGTGAAGTTGAAATGCTTCTTATCAAAATCACTGTGTTTTCTTTAGTGGCTTATTTTACTTAATTTTAGAACTTTAGAACAAATTGAATTTTTTTTTGGATCAGTTTCACCTCTGCAGAGGACTTGATAAAAAAAGAAGAAAAAATAATTTGACCACTATATTGTTATGCCTCAAATGATAACAAAATAAATTTTTAAAACTTTAAAAGAGGAAGATTGAAATGTTTTTCTCTCTTTCATTCACAAGCAAAACATCATTTCAAACTGGTTTCCAAAAACAGGTAGACAGAGAGGGATGGAGACAGAGAGAGAAGGAGGGAGGGAGAGAGAGGTACTACCAGTAGTAGCCCTTTTGTCAGGCTAAATGTTAAAGGTTTCTATATAGAAATGGAACTTATTCCTGTCAGAATAAGAGACAGTAAAATGCTAGCATATAACTCAATTTATGCCTTGGCTTCCAACAAATCTTCCCTTGAAAGCTATGAATTTGGGGAAGTTTGAATTGGATATTGAAGAGGAAATACTATTTGCCCCAATGAAAGTCAACTTAAATTGTCTTCAACAACTTCAACCCACATTTAAGTGCCAAATATAGGCAAGGAATTATGCTAAATAAACAAAATACAAAGAAAAGAAGTGATATAGTCTAATCTTAAGGAGTTTGTGATCTAATAAGAGGAATAGTAATGTACACTAATACTGTAAATACAATAATAATAAACTAGGAGTAAGAGACTGGATAGGAGAGAATTACATCTTATTGGAGAGAATCATTGGAAGAGATATCATTGACAAGAATAGATGAATCCAATTTCAAAGTTGGAAGATATTTAATTATACTATTATGTAGTCTATATTGTTCTTTTTCCACCACTCCAAGAAAAATAGTGTCTTTATTAAGTGTTTTGCTAAAATCTAGATAAACTGTATATTAACCCCACGAATAGTGAATTAATATACCCATTTCTTCACAGCATCTCCAACACTGGGATTTTTAATAATATTTGTATCCTATTAGGTTGAAAGACTTTCCTGGAAGTTTCACACAAATACAAAGATTTTGTTTTTGTTTGTTTGTTTTTTATGACTGCATTAAATATATCAATCTGGGAATAGTTCAAGTGACTTAGTTAAACATCACAGAAAGATTCTAATGTGTTGAGAATCCAGTTCTGTAACAGACAATTGAACAAATGAACAATTGGCTAAAATGTCTGCAATTATTTAATATTCAAAAAAGGTTACTAAAAGATTTTGATGTACATCTGTTGTATAACAGACAATTTCCTATTTATCATTTCATTTGTTTAATTTTCACAAGACATAGATAAAAGATAGAGATAAAATAAAGACAGATAAAGAAAGAGACACAGACAGAGAGGGGGAGAGAGAGAGAGAGAGAGAGAGAGAGAGAGAGAGAGAGAGAGAGAGAGAGAGAAAAGGCCTTTTCTAGTGTAAATGTACCTTTTCATTAGGATGACAAAATGATTTCTAAGGGCAAAAACATATGTTAGAGTACTTTGTTGTTTCCTAATTGTAGAAATTCCTGCATCTAATAATATTCTAGTTGAGTTGAACAGCTGGCCCCAGCAGTGGTGTTCCATGGCCCAGAGGTGAATTAGGGACCCTGCATTAGTGATGACAGACTTGTTGACAGAACTTCACAAGCCCTACCATAAATTATGATGATTACAATATGGAGATTATCTTTGGGGATTCTGTAAGCTGTGTTGTAATTATTTATTATACTTTAAGCTCCTGCCAAACCAGTCTTGCTTTAACCCTCTATTTTTTATCAGACAATTCATCAGATAGTATATGAAATGGACATTTGGACATTTATTGCTTTGCTTTTATTCTTCAAACTGAAGTATTTAAGACAATAGGAAAAACATTTCAAGTAGGCTTATACTACATAGGAATGCAAGGTTCAGAATATTTATAAACCTTTAATCTCTTTAAGTGTTTTATGCTAATCATCCTGAAAGGTATGCATTAAGCTAAGGGAATAGCGCATTTCCTAAAATATATTTCCAAAATGATTCCAATTTGCATAAGTTTAGCAAAGGAACAGATGTCTTTTTAATGCTATACCTTTGTAAAAATCCATTTAAGACAAATTATACAAGTACATTTTTGGTATAAGTGGGACCATTGGTTGAGTGTTTATGTTAACCACCATAGGAGAATGCCAGAGATCACTATCATTATTGTATATGAAATGTCAGGCTCTGGTCAAAGTAGACCAGGGCCAATACTAAGACCAACCAAACTGTGACAAAGGCATCATGATGTAGAGAATAGATTCCTGGATTTAGATCAGGATGATCAGAGGCCAATTCCAGTTTTAGATATTTATTAACTGTATGACCATAGAAAAATCACTTCATCTTCTTGTGTTCTCAGCCATGAAATGGAAATAATAATATTTGTTTTACCTGCCTGATAGAATGATTGTAAAGCTCAAGTGAGAAGGCATATGTAACAGGCCTTAAAAACTTTAAAGCATTCTATAAATACCAATGTACAATTATTATGGGGAAGGAAATAAGCATTTATAAAAGCATCTCTTCTTCCATGCCAGACACTGTGCTAAGCACTTTACAAATACTATCTCATATGATCCTTACAACTACCCAGTAAAATAGGGATATTATAATTCCCGTTTTACAGTTGAGGAAACTGAAAAAAAAGAAGTTAGGTGATTTGCTCAGTCACAAAGCTAGTAAATGTCTAAGGCTACATTTTAACTCAGATTTTCCTGACCTCAGGCCCGCTCTCTATTTACAATTTCACCTACTTGTCCAATGTAATGTAGGATGGCTAAAAGACAGTTGTATGTGGTAAGTATCTGTTATATATTTTTCCCATTCCAAAGCTCATTGTAGCATAGAAGCGACCTTAAATTGTTGAAGGTTATTCCAGCAGAGAAAGAGGTTTGGCAGATTGTACCAAGTTAGATTGTGTTCAGATACTGGATTAGTGACAGAAGTTATTTGTCCTCTGAGGACCAGTTTAACTAGTTAAATGGAATCCAGCAAGTATTTGTTAGGAAAATAGTAGAGTATAGAAGAGGCAGGTAGGTAGTGCAGTAGATAGAGTACTGGGTCTGGAGACAGGAAGACTTCAAATTCAGCTTCAGACCACCTATATGACACTGAGGAAATTACTCAACTCCTGTTTTCCTCAGTTCCTCATCTGTAAAATGGATACATACTGAGGAAAAAAAACCAAATCATTTCGCCAAAAAGAAATCTCGTGGACAAAGTCCATGGGATCAAATAGAGTCAGACATAGTTAAATAACTGAACAATAGCAACAGGGAGCTGTAGAATGCTGGATTTAAAATCACGGGCTCTGGATTTGAATTCTTGGCTTTACCACCCACTGCCTGTGTGATCTTTGGCAGGTTCTTTAGCCTTGTGCTTCAGATTTCTCTCTGTAATAAAGAAAGAGTTGGAATAAACAGTCTCTAAGATCTATGATCTTAGGATTCCATGTCCTTACATGTAAAGCACTGTAGCAAACACTGGAAAAAAAATAGCAAAAAGAAAACCCTACTAAGTTTATAAAGATTTATCACGAGAAGACTGGTTACCTAATGGGCATTTTTCCCCCAAAATAATTTACGAGTTCTAAAGGTATTTGTGATGTGTATTCTGGAAGGAGATACCCATGTGATCTTTCACTCAAGTAAATATAATAGACATACTTGTCAGAATTTAGAAGAAGTAAAGCTCAAAACCAAGTTTCTTACATAATTTCCAAAAATATCATCAATGCTTGCTATATATCAGGGCAATATGCATATGAATATTTTAATTACAGTATTGGTTTTCTGGATATAGTTTTAGTTTATCTACAGAGTCATAGCCTAAGAGAATTACATACAAACTTACATATATTCTCTATAGTTTGAAAATTATTATCCTTTACTTCTGCATTAAAGGCTTCTTTTATTATCCAGAAACTTTAATGTTAAAACACCTCTAGCCTTCAAGCAGTCTTGTAAATCTCTAGAAGAGACAATGTTCATTTTCTTTGATGATTTACCCATATTGGGAGGAGAGAAAAGAGAATGAATTTTACATTCCATTTACTTGGCAATGCTTGGTCCAGCCTAACAGTGAAGACAAATGCTTCCAAGCAGATTAAGAACAAATTAAGTTGTTTGGATATTTGTAGGTATAACTCCTACTTTTATTGCCAGTAATAACATAAATGATTCAATAATGTACATTGAAGATTCCATCATTCTTAAATGTCAGTGCAGTTCAAATCCATTTTGACAAATGTCTTTACAATAAAAATAATAGCCAAAAAAGATTTCTATTCCTTATCTCACAGCTTTATTAATAATATAATATCTATTAAATAAAATTCTAATAAAACAAAATAAATTTTATGGGAGTTGATTATAGCATGATTGGAACTATCAATTCACTTATAGTCTTTGATTCTTTAGCATTCTTTAGTGGCATGAAAATGTATTATGAAATGCATTCTTCTATGACAGTAGCAATAATGTTAGTGTGAGAGCTAGGAAACGTTAAAGGATTTGACCATTAATTAGCCATCTGATCTTAAGTAAATAATTTCATTTGACTTCTGTTTTTTCATCTAAAAAAATTAAACAATTGAACTGAATGAGTTCTGTGGTCTCTTTCATTTCCATGGGCTATTTTAACAAATTCTTAAGTCTTTAATAGCCTATGCCCATGTTTTACATCACTGGGAAGATCTGTAAAGCAGGGAATGGAATGTTTTTAGTCACCAGAGAAGGTTAAGCTAGAAGACCTGATAAAATTTACTCTAGTTCATTTTAAAAATAAAGAAAATTAGGAGCTAAAAGAGTAAAGTGACCTACTGAGAGCTAGCAATGTTGGTTCCAGATAAAGGTGTAGACAGTATTTTATGTAAAGGAAGGATCTCTTTGTTCCTTATTGATTGTGATGTTTCTGAGAGTTTTCTTTTGGAGATTTCTTCCAAGATGTGACTGGTGACTTTTTATCTTTTCTTTGTTCTTTTATCCTAACATACTTGGACAGTTTTCTTTTATGTTTTTTGGTAATATGATATGCGGACTTTTTTCTTATTAGCCTGATTTCTAGGTCAATTTTTATGTGGTCTTATGGGATTATTAACTTCTGTTTAGTTCATCCTAATTTTCATGACGTCTATTACTTAAGTAGGGTTTTACAAATCTTGTGCTGTCATTAATTTTTCTTCTAGATCTCTCTTGTTGCTTTCATTTCTTTACTAATTCCTTCTAATGCTTTTAAGTTATTTTATATAATTTTAGCCCTTAAAAAAACAAACAAAAAAAAAAAAAACATTTCTCCTAGGAATTCCAATTGATCTCACAGACAAGCTATGTTTTTCTTTGAGGATTTACCTAAAGGGTTTTTGAAGATATTCTCCTTTTCTGGATTTGTGTCTTAGTTACATCATCTCCCCTCACTGATCTTTTAAAAATTAATTCCAGATTAGGACTGTGAACATTTCTGGCAGGAATTTTATGACCTTGTGTGTTGCTAGCTGACCTTATCTGGTATTCTGCTGATGGTTCAAAGTGACAACCTCATGACCTTCTTTGCCTCCCAACTTGTATTTGAAATCTCCTTTTCAGGATTAGTGAGATTGTGCTGAGTCTCTTTCTGAGATCCTGAAATTCCCCTCACCAATGTCAAAGTGATAGCCTTGAGGGCTTGTCCTTTACTTCTGTGGAATTAGTTCATAGAATTATCTTAACACTAAATTGAACTTCTTATGTATAGTAAGTTCTCAAAAAAATGTAATGATGAATGAATGAATGAATGAATGAATCATAGCACTTTACAGCTGAAAAATACTGGAAATCTATTGAATTAAGTCTTGTTATTTGACTGATAAGAAAACTAAGTCCTAATGAGCTCATGTAATTTACACAAGGTTAAATTGCTAGTCACTGTCAGAAGGTAGATCTCTAGGGCAGTATTTTTTCAATGATTCCAAACTACTTTTTACTGATTTTTTTTCTATTAGAATACACATTAGTGTGGCAGAAATAGATAATCTCCAGTATTCAAGCATAAGAAATCAATATTTCAGAAAGTGAAAAAAATCAATGGCAACTAGAGCTATTTTTTTTTCAAATCCCCATGAAATGTCACAGTAGCTTTCATGGGCAGATTGACACCACCACATTCTTTTTTACCTAAAGCAATTGAATCGAAAAAGGCAATGGTTGACTGAATAGATCTTAAAAGTCAAAAGTTACTTCTTTGAAAAAGTAAATTGTATTGAAATCTTTTTATGGTCACCTGCATTTTCCAATATATCCTTTCCTCAGCTTTTCCAAAGAGATGTCCCTTAAAAGAAAGAATAAAAACAGGAGGGAAAAACAGTTCAATAAACTTAACTAATATATCCAAAATATCTAACATTACTTTTTATGTTTCACATTCATATACCCCCCTGTCTCTTAAAAAATATGGTAAAATGCATTTTCATGTCTATTCTTCAGGATGTCTTTCTTATAACTTTACTGAATTTAGTTTGTTTTTATTTCAATAGTATTTTACTTTTTTCAATTATTTGTAAAGATAGTTTTCAACATTCATTTTGGTATGATTTTTGAGTTCCAGTTTTTTTCTCCCTCCTTCCCTTGACTTCCCTTTCCTCAAGACAGTATGCAATATGAGTGACACATGTACGTACAATCATTTAAAATGTATTTCCATATTAGTCATGTTGTAAATGAAAAATCAGAACAAAAAGGAAAAAAAACATGAGAAACAAAAGCAAAGGGAAAATACTATGCTTCTATCTTTATTCATTCTTCATATTTCTCCTTCTGGACGTGGATAGCATCTTCTAAGCCAAATCTATTCGAATTGTTTTAGATCACTTTGTTACTGAGAAAAGCTAAATCTGACATAGTTGACCAGCACATAACCTTGCTATTACTGTGTACAATACTCTTCTGGTTCTGCTCACTTCACTTAGCATCAGTTCATACAAGTCCTTCCAGAAATCAGTCTGCTCACCATTCTTATAGAATAATAACATTCCATTACATTCATAGATCATAACTTTTTCGACCATTCCCCAATTGATCTGCATACACTCAATTACCATTTCCTCAGCATTTAGTTCTAATTGATTTGTTATTGTTCTTTCTGTTGGCATCATTGTAGTAAACACGTGTATATGTGTATATTTAATAAATATGTATAAACATAAAAATGTACATATGTGTGTATATAGAGAGAATTCTCTTATTTGTGCTTACTTAGTTTTAAATAAATTTTTCTCTTCTCATTATATGCATAATTTTCTTACAATATATAAATGTTTTGTTACATTGTATAAAACAATTTGTTTAACTGTTCTCAGTTGATCTTCATATACTTTGTGTCTTTCTACAAAATGTGTTATTATAAATATACTGTTGTGTAGGGGAACTTTCTTTTTGTTTTATCACTGATTTCCTTTTAGCATATATGCACATGAGTAAACTCTGGGCTAAAGAATGGGGATAGTTTAGACACTTTCTTAATATAATTACAACTTACTAAATGTAAATGTTTTTGTAATTATTTGTTCACATATTTGACTAGCTATGTATTGGAGAATCACTTTTGATATTCATATTTTAGTAGTCATCTAGATGTCTTGGCTAGGGAACACTAAAGAAAGACAATTGATATAAAAAGGTTTCTTTTTACCACTCTGCCATTTTCCTCTTATTCCAATTGCACTAATTTTGTTCATGTAGAAGTTTTCCAATTTCATGTAGTCAAAGCTATCTTTTGTTTTAATATACATAAACTCTTATGATTGTTTCTCTCTCCTGTAAGGTTAATAAATCACTCCACAGACATACCTGTAAGGTTGTCTGGCCTAATCTTTTTAAATATTTTTATAGCTTTAATGTTAAGCTAATGAACTCATTTTGAGTTTATTATGGTATATAGTAGAAAATGTTGATTTGAACCTAATTTCTTCCAGACTGATTTTACATAAGAAAAAGAATTTCTGTTACCTATTTCATGAAATTTTTATGTTAATATCCAGCAAGCAAGCAAAACACAACTATAGGTACACCATACTTGAAGAAATCTTGAAAATATAAAACCTCTAACATATTATCTTAGGAATTAGTAGAAATTATTCATATTAAAAAGTATTCATCACCAAAATTCTTTATAATATAAAGATCAACTTATGAAAACTTAAATTACAAAATTATATATGAAAATTTTTCATTAGAACAAAAGAAAACACCTCTCTTTGACATGTTATATAAGAAATAAAAAAAATTGCTACAAGGTGAAAAAATGTGGAATTAATACTTTTTTTGGTTACTTTACATGGTTATAATTTGAGAAAACCAATTTCCTAGGCAGCCCCTCATGGCTGATCTGATTTGGAGGTGACATTGAAAGAGAATATTGTATATAATTACTGAAAAACTTCATAGTTTTATCTGTTCTCAAATAATTTCTCCAGGCATCTGACATAAATTTTTTTCTTTTGTCTGACTTGATGTGGAAAAAAAAAACACACACACACATCCTATTTTACCAAGTGACAACTTGTACTTCCTTATGTACTTATGACTGATTTTATATAATTAATTAATGTCTTGTTATTTATTTAATTAAGTTATCAATATTGATATATCTATCTTTTCTCCCATACTAGAATGTAACTTCCTAGAAAGGTGGAATATTGTATTATCTTTTTATTTCTTTCAATACGTACCACAAATGCTTTGTACAGAATAGATGTACTTGGATGAATAAATGAAATAAAAAATAATGTATATATATATATATATGTGTGTGTGTATTTATATATATATGTATATATACATATATATGTGATATGTGTTCCATGTGTGTATGTCTCTGTGTATCTCTGTGTGTATAACATATATAAATTTGAAGGCAACTAGCTAAACTCTTCATTTTATGGATAGTCAAATAAATATAATTTTGGTGACTATTTTTATTTTTTCCTCATAGGAATACATGGATTCAAATAAATATATTGAACATTTGTTAACACAACTGGAGGAACAACGTCGAAATCTCTGGAGGTAAGTTGAATTAATATCCTATTTTACTTCTGTGGTAGAGTATATCTTGTTTTTATCCTTATTTGAAATATAATACACTCCTTTCCCCCCAGAGAAAAACAGCCATAGTTGAGCCAATTATTGGAGCCAAGGAAGAAAATATTATTCACCTACAATATGATTATACTATTAAAATTGTTTTCCATGAATCTATAAGCATGGGTTAATCATGACTACAATTATAGAATGATGTAGTCAGAATGGACTACAATATTAATTTTGTCTAGGATGGTACGGGGAAAAAAATCACTGACTTAAGAGTTAAAGTTCTTAAGTTTAAACCTTCTCCTGATGTGTTTCTCTCTCTGCAACAGCGTTCATGTTCAGTTGTAGTGTGTCACGCTTTGTGACCCCAACTTCTTTGGAATCATTTTTTCTTACTTGCATAATGAGGGGTTAGATTTTATAGCCTCTAACATCCCCCAGCTCTATTTCTATGATCCCTCAATTGAGTTATAGAGAAGTAAACTCACCTATCAAAGAATGCAGTGTTAACAGTTCAGTAATCTGTTTACTATGTTTCCTGCCAGATATTTATTTATTAGCCCCCTAGAAACTAGATTAATTTTGTCTTAGATAAATATTTTGAGATGTTTCTTGCATTGTTTTTTTTCTCTTTTTCTGCTGGGGGGGAGAGGGTCTATGTATATTAGAATACTTTTTTAATGAGAAAATAAGATTTAAAGATATGGGATGTTTTTTTGTTTGTTTATTTGTTTTGTTTGTTTTTTAAAGAGGGGTGTTTATTCCAGTTAAGAACATAGAAAAAAATATACTTTGTGACTAGAGGATAAAATAATCAGTATCAGATTGTCAAGTCCACATGCATCCCATAGGACTCCAAAAACAGATAGAGTTTGTGGTGTAAGGATAGAGAAAATGATTGTGAAACTATTGTCTAAAGGCTTGAGTCATTATAAAAATGCTAGATTCAGGTAGCTACTGTGAAACTGATCATTCAATTTTCCCAACTCTTATACTACTTGTCATCTTAACTACATAACTTGTGCACCTAATTATATTGTGTCAAGAGTTATAGAGATAGTTTCATATATTGGTGTAATCTCCCCAAAAAGGCCATTGACTCTTCAAGAACAAGAATTGGGCCTTTTTAAAAAAGTAACTCCTCCTCCTCCATAAAAACACATAGAACCAAATAAAGTAAAAATGTATCCAAATCTATTACTGGTCATTATGTCAGGCAAGCTATTTCTTCTGTCACATTGTTATTTTTAACCTAAAGAATTGTCTATCATGAGAAACAATATGTTGTCATTTCTTATATAGAAATCATGTGTATATGTATACCCAAACATATATGTGTGTTGTATGTATATGGGTCTGATGGTTTTCTCCCCCACAAAACAAAAGATAAATACATTGAAGGAGTTTTATTATATATACACATGTGTATATTTCTATATATGTATATGTGTACAGATATATACATATATGTGTATAAGCAGAGATAGATGTGGTATTTCTCCAATGTATTAATATAATTTTTGTTTATAGAAAAACTGTAGCTAATGGGCCAGAATTCCTTTCTAGTATTGGTTCTGCCCCCTCACTAGCTGTTCAACCTTGGACATTTACAATGCTTAGTTCCCTAATAATTTTAAAAAAGAAAAAGGCATTGGAAAAAAGGATCTCTGAGGTCCCTTCTGGTGCTAAAGTTCTATAATACAAAGAATTTTAACATAATATGTTATTAAATGAAATCTCAGCTGGTTTTAGATAATCTTGTACATTTTCCTCTTAGTATATATGATTTGCCTCATATTATTTCACTATAGGCAATATGTGACTCAGTTTTATTATATTAATTAAATCAATGAAAATATTTTATGGTCAGATGATTTGCTTATATCTTCCACTGACATGTTGGTTATTATGTATTTTAAAGAATTTATTGCATCAATGTTCTGACATGTTTGCATTAATTAGGGTGTATCTACATAAAATATTTCATTGATCTATTAACAAGCACTTATTAAATACCTACTTTGCACTAGGCACTGTCTTAGGCATTAGAGATTTGAAGGCAGAATGAAATAATTATTTCTTTCAAGTGGCCTTTGTATGTTTATTTTCTTTGATCCTTTCAACATAAAGTTGGGATCTTTGGCCACTGGAACCACACAAAACTATATATATATTTTAAAAATTTTGTTAGATATAAAGTGGAAAGTAAGCATAACTTTGATTAAATTTTGATATGTAAAATATTCAATTGGATTTTAATATGAAAAATTGAAATAGAGAAAAACTATTTTTTGAGTGCCTTAAAGTAACTGAAATGACCCTTTTTGTTCTCTGGCATATAATTAAATTAAAATCTCATTTCTGACATGGACTTAACCTCATTTAAAACAAAAGCTCAAATACTTGTGTGTTATAATTTTAATTTTTTTTTACTTCAGAGATGGAATTACTAAGTAGGCAAATTGAAGTTTTATTTGTTGTAGTAGAGGATACAGAAATAAGCCCTATTCAAATAGTAATCGAGAGCAATAATGGTATTTGAATACTTTAAATAACTGGCAGTAAGCAAATGGAAATTGGTAGTATTGAAATGAAAATGAAAACCAATAGTAGCAGATTATATGCTATTTATCAAATCATGAAATTCCATTTGAATATATTTTGCAAACGGAGCTTCATTATTAGAATTGTAGCAAAATTGTTTTTGGTGAATGATATATGAGCAACAGTATGGAAAATTTTTTGTCAATTGGACTAGATGTTTAAAATGCTTATTCAGGACTTAGAGTGAAATCTTTGATCTGCAAAGAATCATGAAAATAGCTAGTCATGTACATGAACACAATTTGATTTTTTGTAACTAGAACCATGTCCCAGAAAAACCAGTATAGATTACTGGTCTGACTTTATCTTGTTTTTTCGACTGTGGATGCTACCATTTTTTATACATAGTGAGTAGATTGTTTGAGGCCTTATATATTCCATCTATTCTGAAGCAGTTAGTGACTTTTAAAAATGGAGTGTATAAATGCTAACAAAATCTGACAATGTAGCTTTTTTCATTATTAATTACAAATTAACATGGACTTATGATCCCCCATTTTAGATAGAAAAAATGAAAAGCATGGCATACATATATCATGTCCTCATTATTATACATTAGAATACAAGAAAATTGGACTAGTAGCAGAAGTTTAGTTTCAGGGATTTGAAATTTCCTTCCTTATTTTTCAGTGCTTAATAAGGTTTACTTCATATGGCTTAACCATCTGTTGTACAACAAAGAAATATGCTGTTGTAATCACTGCCTTAAGATGACTAGTTATCCTAAAAATAATATTGAGTTTTTGACCATAATAAGACTGTAACCAAAAGTTTTTTTTAAAGAGTTCTTGCAGAGATCAAATATGATTACCTGTCAATTGATGCAGATCTAGACTGACTGATATTTAATTTCCTTTAAAAGGAAAATGTTGTGGGAATTTTTGTGAAGAATTGGAAAAGTAGAAGCCAAGCTCAAAAAGTTATCCAAAAGTTTACTGGAAACCCATTTTTTTATTGTGTTCTCATTCTCTCTCTCTCTCTCTCTCTCTCTCTCTCTCTCTCTCTCTCTCTCAATGAATAATAAGAAAAAATACAGTCATGTACCAGTTGGCACAGAATCATTTGAGATTATTCTAATTGTCTGCATGTTTATGTGTTTGCATGTGGGGATGTTAGAAGAGAGGAAAGGGACTTTCCCCCTCCTTCCACCCCCTGTTACTTTTTTATATCATCTGATATTTTGCAATTTGACTAAATATATCTATGTCTGACAAAACAAATGTAAAAGAAACAACAGCTGAGAACTTCTTTGTCTTAACATTTGATAAGTATTATCTTTATCCATATGCAATCTCAAATTAAATGTTTAAAGGAACAAAGTTAAAAATTATAAATGCTATACATTTGACAACTGGAATTTGATTTTTTGTTTTCTATCATGTGTACTACAATGTGAGTATATGTTGCATTTTTATCAGTTCTCTTTACTATAAAATATTTACATGATAGACACCTCTGTGTGTAATTTTAGTTTCTCATGGGTTTAAATAATACATGACTCAAATAATGTGAATTAACAGCACTGGGATTTCATTGTTTATAAAACCTAAGCCTCCAATGTCAAAATATTAATTTCATATTGTCATAACAAACTACAGAGAAAACATAATCACCTTGAACAAATGAAGCTGTAAGCAAAAAGGAATGAAATAATTGGGTGAAATCAAGGGGACTGTTATTGCTAATCCAAATGATACATGTAATCCAAACTTCAAATTTCTGAGATTGGTTGTCTATATTTTTTTTCAAAAGGCTTGAAAAGTTGAAATAATACTTTTTCTATGGAATCCTAGACAGGACTGCCCTGATTTAAAGGTGGATCTAAAAGAGAAACTTGTATATTGTCACTGGAAAAATATCATAATTTTATCTGTCCTCAAATAATTCACTCATTCATCTGCCACAGTTCTATCCTCTCCCCTTATCTGACTTGAAGTTTCCAATCACAGAGCCATCTCTTTGGAATAACCAAGAAAGGTTGGATCATTATTTCAAGAAGGCATCCATTCAGATATTCATACCTTCCAAACACAAGATTGGAGAGGGAGAAAAATAGAGAGGTGACAGAAAAAAGAGAGAGAAATGGGAAGAACAGAGGGAGGGAGATAAAGAGAAATAAGGGGGAGAGAAAAATAATCAACTCTGGGGAATAAAATATGTAGCAAACTAATGGGGAACTTAATGCTCTGTAATAGAAGTCAAAATTCTAGAGATGAGAAGAGATACTTCATTTAATGCCAGATAAAAAAAAAAGAACTGTTTTCCTTTTTTACCCACCCCTTGATAGTTGAGATCAGAGGAGATGGGGGTTACTAGATTTTCCTTTATGTTACCTTCATTTTAATCCTTACTCAGTTTTTCTAAATTATAATTATAGCCTCAGGCAAGTTCAACTAAATGGAACTTCCTTGAAAATCCATCAATGCCAGTCTTCAATCACCCATCAGGGGTGGTTACAAAGAGTTATAGACATTTCGCAGTCCTCCAACCAGTCTAAGTATCCTACCTCTATCCTTACTCTCAAGAAAAAAAATAAAATAAAAAGAATTAATCTGTGCGGTTAAAATGGGGTATAAGCATAAGCTTCTTTAGTCATGACTCAGTAATCCCTTGACAATGAGAAACCAAGCATGAATTGTAGTTAAAAACCTAAAGAATACTTATTGTATATTGACAACACACTTTTAAAGGAGGATACCATTAAAACCACTTCTGATAGATAATAAGCCACTGATTAAGTAATATCACTCCCTTGTGTGCCATTACATTAGCCATTGAAACTAAAGAGAGAATATAATAGAATTACAGTTCCCTGAATTAGGTGCATACAACTGAGTCAACCTTGTCCAACTCAGACACTGAACCCTGTGATTTGATACATATCACAGTGATCTATGAATATTTCAACATGGGGCATTAACCAGGGTTTGAACCCAGATCTCCTGGATAAAAGCTATGGAGGACATATTTTAAATTTTAACAGAATTACAAACAAATAAGGTCAATGTAAATTTGGCATTGAATAAAGCAATTTAAAGTCCCTGGAATGCCCCCCCCAAAAAAAAAAAAAAATATGGCAGCACCATTAGGTTATTTCCAAAGGAAACCATCTTATTTCTATTCAGGGGGATATGAGAGAGATTTTGAGATTATGTCATAATGAAGATCTATTCTAGTAATATGCAAGGTCAAGTTTCTTTTTCACAATTTTTATATGCTTTCTATTCCATGTATGTGTGTATGCATGCATACACATATACTTACATAAACATACATATGCATAAGTATACATAATGTTGACTCCCATAGAACATAAAAACAGAAGATATCACTAAGTACTTTCAGTCAAGGAAGTAGAATATTGCAATATTTCTTGTCTTCCATTTTGCTTCCCCTGGGTATCATAGAATCAAAGATGGCTCTGATAATATAATAAGAAAAATCAATTATTCCCTTAATATTTATCAAATATCTACTATTTATAAAACTACTGTTGTAAGGAAAATGAAGAAATATAAGTCATGGATGTACTTAAAAAACTTACAATCTAGTTGGAAAGAAAGTAATTTAAAAATTAAGTAACAAGTATGGATTAACTAATTTTGTATGAAACAAGATAGCACAAAGCAGTTCATAATGAATTGCCAAGTGAGTGGTATAAATAATAAGCACCAATGAAGCAGAAGATGAGCAGCTTTGGACTGGAAAGACTTCCTGAAAAGGATTGTGTTTTAAAGGATAAGTGGGAGTTTTGAGAGATGGAAAGAAAAGGAAAGAAAATTACAGATTGGTAGAAAATGATGGAAGAAAAAAAATAAATAAATGACCTGGGCAAAGGTCCAGAGATAGAAAAGTACAAAGTTTGTGAGAGAAAAGTCACAGATTAGAAAAGAGAATACTGGAAAATAAAGTAAAAGGAGAAAAAATGATTAGTTGAACAAGCAATGAAAATATTATTAATAAAACTATTTGAATTAATGTAATAGTGTTGCTTTGTCATACTATCATCAAAATCATCATCAACAACAACAAATTATAGTCACTATCAGATCACATCAGATCACAGGATCATAGCTTTATAACTGGGAGGTCTTTTAGAGAAGGGCTTCTTAAACTTTTTCCTTGCAACATCTTTTAATCCAAGAAATTTTTACATGACCCCAGGTATGTAGGTATATAAAATAGATTTACAAATAAAATATTTACTGACACTAAACCATAAAGAAATTTATTTTAAAACAGTTCTTTGGTCTACATATAATTTTATCATTTATTAAAGACAAAAGAAAATTTGCATACTAATGAGATAGATGTACTTGTTAATTTTTACATAAAGAATTAAATCTTGGTAGAGTATTTGACATATTTTACTGTTGTCAAATTTTCATGGCTCCCACATTCAGGTAGGTGATCCCATAGTATAAGAAGCTTTACTTTAGAGAACACCCTGTCCAAATTCTACCATCCCCTACTCTTTTGCAAGCACCATTTATAAATAAGCCCTCTGAGACTCTAAGAGGACAGATGATTTGATTAAACTCATATAACTAAGGTAGAAGATCCAATATTCAAATTTATGAAAATTGGCTTATCAACAATTTCATTTAGCACCTATTGTATACAAGTATATTTTAAGTTTTCTTGTGGTAAAGCATAACCAAGATCAATGTCACAATTTCTTCTTAGCTGTAAAAATTTAGTACACAGAACATAATAAAGCCCATCAAAGAACCAACTGAGAATTCCTAACATCTAATATACATAGTCTTTTTTTTTTAATTGCCCACAATGTGGCAGATACAAAACTATCTTATGGGACATGATAAAAAGAATTTTTATATCATTCCACCAATTCAACACATTTAGGAAAGAATTTGTTATTGAAAACATTTAGTACATCATTCTTTTCACATGTATTGATTAATAAATTCTGTACAAAGTGCTGGGGATAGATTAAATCTTAAATAATGCAAACAAGGAAGGAGACAAAGTTGTTACTCTTGAGGAACTTGTACTTTCTAATCATGATTAGGCCATGCCAGTATGATCAAATAATATCACAATTCATTTATCAATTTAATGTTTTAACACTCAAACTACATAGTAAATACTTTATGAATCAGCAAATAACAAAGTTTTTAAACAAATAAAGTTTTAAAATTCAAGAAAATGATGAGAATAACAAATGGTCTTAATATTATTAGATCTTTACTACATTAGAATATAGTAGTTCTCAAAATTATTTGATCTCATTAAAACTAGAATATAGAACAATAGAAAAGATTACGTTAATAAGAAACAGAAAGTAGAAAGAAAAACAGAAGTAAATTATAAAAGGAGATGATTAATCCAAGAACATAATTATTAATGGATCTCCCTTTCTAAAAGGCCTTTTGGGAAAACTAGATAGTATTTGGCAAAAATTTGGCTTAGACCAGAATCTCAAACTACATTTATTAGAAAATTATTAGAATTATTAGAAAATAGATATTCAATTTAAATGTCATACTATTTTAAAAAATAGAGAATATTATTTTCCAAAAATAGAGAAGACCTCTATCATAACTATACCTTGGTGGAGAATTCTTAGCTAAATAAAAGAGAGAGTGAGAATTGAATACAAAGTTCAACTTTTATAAAATTATATAAAATTAATCTTTTTCATAGTTAAAATTTATGAAAAATAAAGAAGTAAAGTGGTAGTTTGAAAAATATTTGCATCAAAAACTACTGATAAAATCTGATGTCTATAATATATGGTCTAGCTTCTTAGCCAGAGAAAAATTTTTGGGTGAGACTAAAGAGGCTAGCAACTTGTGCCCCAGACTAATTTTTCCAGGGATCCCTGAGTTCTTGTATGGAAAATAGCCTCCCCAAACATTTTATTCTATTCTACCCTGGATCCCCGAGAAACAAATCTATCTTTGACTCTATTCAAAGGTACCTACCCCATAGAGGGGAAGTAAAGGAATTATTCAATAAATGATAAAAATAATGAATGGAAAAGATAGTTATTCTCATACAGAAAAGGGAATGCATAATTTTTAAATGATTAGAACAGAATCCATTAATGTACCACTACTAGTATACTAAGTCATTTGAGAGCCCAATATTCAAACCACTTTGGGATGAAAAGTTTCATCTCAAACCTTATAGTCGGTTCCACACTTCATTTCCACTAAAGTCTGATTAAACACCAAATGGCATTTTCTTTTGGAGGCATTTTTCTATGCTGCCTTCCTTGTCACAAGCCTGATCCTAGTAATTATATAGCCTCTGCATATGCTCCAATTGCTGCTGCTAACACTCTCAAGTTTTCCAGGCTTTTTAATATGACAAGGTAGATACTAGAGGAAAATCCCAGAAACATATAGAAGCAGTCCCACAGATAGGCAGAGATGTAAGGAATCAAACCCAAACCAAGATAGATGCAAAAGACAAAGAGACAAGGGGTTAGGGAGTGGGATGGGGAGGCAGAGATATGAGTCAGTTGGTTAAATTAATATTTTGTAAGGAATCACAAGTCTCCTAGAGGGATTTGTATCTTACATTATACTAAGGTAAGGAAGAATCCTTCCTTCCTGTACTTATGACTAGAATAATATCTTGTCTTCTCATTGGTGGCCCATTGGACATTGTAAGCTATAAATATAGGCTTCAAATCATTGATAGGAAAAGAATACATAGAGATTTGCTGGACAGAAGCTCTCTAAGCTACCTAGATGTCACATCATAAAATAGATGATATCCACACATGCTGAAATATTTTTATGTAGTCCTCAATGGTCAGGTAGAGAATATATGCATACGATTGAAAATGGAGTTTACAGAAGTCTATAGCTAGACTCAAGACGCCTAAAGGATAGTCAGAGGTGGTACTGTACTTGAAAATAACAATGTGGAAATATAACATCAAAAGAAATTTCCCCAACAGATAAGTCATTAACGATTATGCATAGTTTTTTAAAAAAGAAGCATTGCAAATTATAAATAACCACATGAAATCAGATTTTCAATCATAAATAATAAGATAAATTTAAATAAAGACAACCCTGAGGTTTCATATTATACTCCAGACATTAATAAGGATGTCATAAATTGGAAATAGTTTTAGAGGAATTGTTGGAAGAAGAGCACCACAATATATGGTGAATAGAGCAGAAGAGTGGAAGTAGTTTAATAGTTTTGTATATCACATGGAATTAAATGAGAAAAATGACAAATCTGACCAGACTCTTTGATCCACAGAACTTATTACTATGCATTTTTCTCAGAATATTTATAACAACTTTTTTGTGATCATGAGAAACTGGAAACAATATGTCTATCCATTGGTTTGGGAATGACTGAAAAAATGAAATATTTTCTGAATACACTGTAATATTATTAAATATTTAAAATTTATGAGAAATTCAGAATAAAAAGAGAAAGATTTTTAAGAACTAATGCAGAACCAAGAAAACAGCATACACAATGACTACAATAAATTAATTATCAGAGAAGAGAGTTAAACTATGACAAACTGAAAAACAAATAATCATCAGAGAAAACAAAAATTAAAACATATCTTTCAATTCACAGCAGAGAGATGAGGGACTTTTAAGACAGAATGTGACAAATGTACAGATATGATATCACTATATCAGATTTTTTTCTAAATTTTCTTTTTCATAGGAAAGATGGTTCAGCCTGGAGCAAGTGATGTCAAAAAATCTAGTCAGTATAGATTAGTACTATTAAAAAATTGCTGCAGTCAAGGATTGAAGACTTGAATATGGGTTTGGCTCTTAATAATTGTGGGATTTGACTTTATCTTTCCAATTCATTATTTCTTTGTATTTAAAACAAAGATAATATTACTATTACTTTGCTGAGTTTTTGAGAGGAAAATATTTTGTGAATTAAAAATCAAATCATAATAATATTTATATAATTTTTGCAAAGATTATATTCTGTGCCCTACTTTCTATTCATAACAATTCTGTGAGGTACATTATACAGCTTTAATAATTTATTTCTATTTTATAGATAAGAAAACTGGAGGTAAGATGGATCAAGTGACTGACTCAAGTTAGAAAAAATAGTTAAGTATTTTTAGAAGAGATTAAACATAAAATTTCCTGTTTCCAAGTCTCTTGTTTTGTGTACCATACCACCTCTATCCCCTATAAAATGAGCAATTATTATTTTGGTCACTATCATTATTCACGTTATTTGAGTAGCCTTGAATGTCAGCTGGGGAATTTTAGATTTAATACTGATAGCTACCGTGATTTCATGATGAAGATAGTACAGGGCCAAGCGATGGACAGATTGTTAAATTATCTTGATATGAGTCAATAGACTTTAGATTCTAAAGCACTTAGATGCTAAAATTAGAGAATAAAAAATAACAGGACTTCTAATCATAAGGGGTTTGTAATCAATGATATAAATAATCAGTCAGTTATTCAAATACTGCCATATTCCTAAGACTATTAACAAAACTCTGTGGTCATCTGAAGAACACAAAAGCCTTATAGACGAATATTTCTGGCTCTATTATATAGCTTCATCTAACAAATATTATTATATCACAATAGAAAATCTTGTCATTATTTTGGAAAGTTATGAAGTTCACCCTTAATGAAACTGAGAAAAGTTTAAATATGAAATGAGTAATTACAAAAAGGTGATTAATGTAAGTAGCTATGCAAAGAAAAGAACACTGATTTTGAAGTTAAAGAATCTGGGTTCAAATTGTATCTGACACTTCTTTGTGACTATGGAGAAGCTGCTGTCCCTCAAGAGCCTTCAGTATTTCACCTATAAAATGAGGATGAGAAGACCTTTAAAATCCCTTCTACCATTAGCTCTATAATGCTATAACTTATATACACTACTAAAAGTTTATTCCTCTTTGTCCTTGAACATCTTTCCTTAAACACTTGTCTCCAAAAATTTAGTTCTAATAAGATTTGGGAAGCCTATAGATATTAACCACCATTTAAACGAAAAACATCTTACTACACTATTTTTAGATCATCCCATATCTTAATATGGCCTAAGGCCTAAAATAATTTATTTCTATGAAATTAAAATAAAGAGCCTCAAGTAAAAGGCATTTCTTAGATTTATTTGGGGTAATAAAGATCACAAATATTCCCCACTAAGTTGAAAGAAGAAAAACTCCAGCAGGCAACAGTATAAATGACCTTCCTGACATAAATACATTTATTAAGGTTGAAGTGTATCCACAGTAAAAAATGAATAAGTACTTTATTCTAGGAAAAGATATGAAAAGTGTAATCTACCATAGCCAACTATTTAATTTTAATTTAAATGGAAGAAAATCCACTAAATTGTTAGTGCATAGAGATACTTGTCATTTTGGGGATAGTGAAAACTTTAAAATGTAAAAAATATTAACTGGAATTCTCTTTAACATAAATCTAATAGTAAGCAATTTGCAGTGAGGGCATTGTGCCTAGCATTTGTATGGGACTGGGTCCCAACATGGGTGAGCATGGAGTTAAGAAGAAAGTCCATCTGTTCTTTAGCATGTGCTCTTATTTGAGAAAATATGAATGTCTGAGCTTGCTATGTTCATATATTTTTTTTTGTCAACAATGTACATAGGCTTCTAAAATGAAGAAAGTTTTATGTTCTCTCAGAAACATGAACACTCATTGATGTATTAATAATAATCCACAAGAATGAATATACATGATAAAAATAAGTTAATCTTACTAAAAGGATTTTAACTCTCCCCTTCTGATACACATGCATATATACATATACATGTACATATTTACATACATATGTAATTACATATGAAATACACATATACCCACATATGCAGTCAAATACTTTGTGGGCACATGACCCAGATTTAGCAGATACCTATGTGTAAAAACATACATGTGCACATATACATAGCATTTGTAATGTGTATGCATGTGTATTCCACAAAAAAACTTGTGCAGTTTTGTCTTTATTTTCATAATTAAGATATAAGTTGGGACTAAATTGATAATGGCAATTTTCTGTTCCTTTCTGTCTTCTTTCCCCAATTCCTACTATCCATCCTTTTTTCACCCATGTGAGAAAAGCAGAAGTATCTGGGCTTCTGACTGAAGGTATAGTTGAGCCAAAGGATTACTCACTGGGGGAAAAAACACAATTATTTGGGCCTCGGGTTTGGCTGGTGCTATTTAATTCAAGAAGCACTTCTATTTTTAGATGAACCATAAGGTGCATCAAATAGCCCTTAGGGATACATTAATTTAAAGTTTAAAATGTTTGAGTTCAGTTATTTTGGTTCTTCTGAAAGAACAAAAATGAAGGCAGTCATTTTTCTCTTTATTACCACAGGAAAAAATAGGAAACTGCATGTTTTACTCTTTTTTCTTTTTTTTTTTTTTTTTAATAAATCCAAAAGAACTGGATTGAATTTCTTAAGTCATAGGACTGAAAGGCTTTACACCTCAGAATACAATTGTTATAGTGAAAATCTCCATGGTTAATGAAAGAGATTGAAAGAACATGGAGTTAACATGCAAAAAAGAATTTCTTAATGGGAACACTTGACATTGTGGGTTCTGGTTTTCATATAAGCATATTCTGCTTCCAATTTAATTTGTTCTTGGGGCACAATGAATCCAGTCTCCTTGCAACCTGTTTTAGAATATTCTTTGCTACTGACCAACAGCAATTCAAAAGGATGATCATAGCCTGCTAGGTTTCAGTGATTTGAGCCTGGCCCTGGAGTAAGGAGGACCTCTGGCCTTAGACATTTGCTTAGTAGCTGTGTGATGTTAGGCAAGTCACTTAATTCTGTTTGCTTTAGCTTCCTCATCTGTAAAATGAGCTGAAGAAGGAGATGGCAAAGTACTCCAATATTTTTGCCAAAAAAAAAAAAGAAAAGAAAAGAAAATACAAATGTGGTCACAGAGAGTTAGACATGAGTGAAACATCTTAACAACAACAACAAAATAGAACAAAAACAAAAGGTAAAGAACATATTTATAAAAATTATCTAAAAGACTTCTCTTCTGCCCTTCTCATATATCCAAATCATCATCAAATAAAAATAGATAAACTTGTCCCTTTCCTTACTCTCATTCTAACTTTATTTAAAATGGTTTGTGACATGGAGGCTGAGATCTTACCTTTAAACTAGGAAGAACTCAGTTCAAGGCCCATCTAGTCTTTGTGGCCCTTAGCAAATCATTTCAACTCTCAGTACCTTTAGCAATTGTTTATGTGTTGCAAATAGTTGCTTTTAGTCTAACACTCAAAGGTACAAAAAAGGTGTTGATGTTCATTGTGAGAATTTCCTTATTTTGTAATTCCCTATATCATTGAAGTTACAGACACAGTCACTATCCTTATTACCATTCAAAATAAGTTTATGTATTAAGAATCATGGTGAGGTGGGACATTTTGGAAGATTTGGGCATGTTGTGACACACAGAATTATTTCCATCATGCCTTGGACTTTCCTAAAGGACAAAGGATGGCCTTAACCCCAGGACCCCACAAAGTACTATAGATTATGTAAACAAAAAGAAAAAAATGAAGGAGTGAGTGAGTATTTGTATCTGTGTACATGTTTGAAGAAATAAGAATTTGATGGCCTTTCTATCCTTTAAATAGCTTCAGTTCTTCAAGCTTAACTAAAGTCAAATGAAAAAATGTACTATAAAAATAAACACTTGGATACTATTTTTATCCTGCTCCTGGAGAATCTGTTTTGGACTTGACTCTCCACACACAAAAATAATGAATCTCTGTCTTTCTTTCTCTTTCTCCCACATGCTCTTTTTTATATCCAAACACAGAAATCCTAGCATTTCCAGAATAAGAATCTGTAGCAAGGACTGCCAACCTTCCGTCAATAATGGATTTACTTTTTACTTCCTCTAATTTCAAAGATTGCCAGGAATATAACCACTAGTATGACAGGAAACAAAATATATGAGCAAAGGAATTGGGGTGGGTGGAAATAGTAGAGAAGTTGTTGCTGATTTGGCATATCCATGCCTATATCTCAGAGACATTTTCCAGCAAGAAACAAAGGGTCACAAGGCTTTTAAGTATATGTAATCCCACTGAAAATTCCTTCAAGCCATTGGTAAATATATGTGTTCATGAATGATATCCTAAAGCTGAACGGGTCACACTTAAAGATTGCTCAGTCAGAAGCTACCATTTGGGAACACCTGCTATATAATATTGATGCAAGTTGCATTTTCTGATATGGGACAGCTTCATTCAATAAAAAAACAGTAACAAAGACATATAAAACGGACTCCATTCTATTCTGCCTCTGATTCAATGATAAAGTATCCCAAGCTATTCTTTTGCAGAAAATGGAGATATGGACTAGATATAATAGAAACAATTGTATTCAAAATGGGTTGGATGGCTATATTCACAACAAAGTTGTTAATGGTTCAAGGTCAACCTGGCAGGACATTCAGAGACGTACACTAGAATTTATGTTTTGTCTTATTTAGTTTTGAGATTTTTACCAATGGCTTAGATACAGGCATAGATGACATCCTTAATTAAATTTGAAAATGACATAAAGATAAGAGAGATAGTTAACATAGTGCAGGACAAAATCAGAAATCAAAAGGCCAATTGTGACAGGCAATCTAACAAGATGATATTCAATAGGGATAAATGTAAAATGTGCAAAAAATGACATAGAAAATTAATTTTGCATAAAGATAAAGATAAAAAATAGTTAATCTGAAAAAGTTCTAGGTTTTTAATGAACTACAAACTTAATAATGTGTCAGTAGAATGATGAAAGTACCAAAAAAACAGTAAAATAATTTGAGGCAAAGTTACAATGGGCAGACCTTTTCAGAACAGGGAAATGACTGATATACCATATTCCCCCATCCCCATTTCATTTCAAGTATTGTTTTGGTTGTAGGTTCCATGGATTAAGAAGTGAGTTGATATGCTGGAGTGTATCCAGAAAAGGGCAATCAAGATGACCAACGTTAATTGATTCCATTTTATATTACAAACAGTTGAACCAAGTGGGAAATTTTAACCTCAAAGAGAAAAGACTCAGAAAGAATATAATTGTGTCTTCAAATGTTTGAAGACTACCTTAAATGGAGGAGGAAGGAATTTGTGACCAAAGGAGAACTAGAGATCATTATTAACCACAAAATAGATAATCTTAATTACATCAAATTAAAAAGCTTTTATACAAACAAAACTAATGCAAACAAGGTTAGAAGGGAAGTAACAAATTGGGAAAACATTTTTACAATTAAAGGTTCTGATAAAGGCCTCATCTCCAAAATATACAGAGAATTGTCTCTAATTTATAAGAAATCAAGCCATTCTCCAATTATAAATGGTCAAAGGATATGAACAGACAATTCTCAGACGATGAAATTGAAACTATTTCCACTCATATGAAAGAGTGTTCCAAATCACTATTGATCAGAGAAATGCAAATTAAGACAACTCTGAGATACCACTACACACCTGTCAGATTGGCAAAGATGACAGGAATAAATAATGATGAATGTTGGAGGGGATGTGGGAAAACTGGGACACTGATACATTGTTGGTGGAGTTGTGAAAGAATCCAGCCATTCTGGAGAGCAATTTGGAATTATGCCCAAAAAGTTATCAAGCTGTGCATACCCTTTGATCCAGCACTGCTACTACTGGGCTTATATCCCAAGGAAATACTAAAGAAGGGAAAGGGACCTGGATGTGCCAAAATGTTTGTGGCAGCCCTTTTTGTAGTGGCTAGAAACTGGAAAATGAATGGATGCCCATCAATTGGAGAATGGTTGGATAAATTATGGCATATGAATGTCATGGAATATTATTGTTCTGTAAGAAATGACCAACAGGATGAATACAGAGAGGCTTGGAGAGACTTACATCAACTGATGCTGAGTGAAATGAGCAGAATTAGGAGATTATACACTTCAACAACAATACTATATGAGGATGTATTCTGATGCTGATCCAATTCCAATTGATCAATGATGGATAGAATCAGCTACACCCAGAAAAGGAACACTGGGAAATGAGTGTAAACTGTTAGCATTTTTTTGTTTTTCTCCCCAGGTTATTTTTACCTTCCGAATCCAATTCTTCCTTTGCAACAACAATAACAAAATTCGGCTCTGCACATATATATTGTACCTAGGATATACTATACTATATTTAATATGTATGGGAATGCCTGCCATCTAGGGAAGGGGGTGGAGGGAAGGAGGGGAAAATTCGGAACAGAAGAGAGTACAAGGGATAATGTTGTAAAAAATTACCTATGCATAAGTACTGTCAAAAATATTATAATTATAAAATTAATTTTAAAAAATTTAAAAAATAGTGTCAAGTTTTTCAAGGAATTATGAAGTCCTTCTAGTCTCTTTTCAAATACTTGAGCTTCCAAAATTGCAAGGTCAGGACTAGTACTTTCTTTACTTTAGATAAGGTGAAAGTGACCAAAAGACCTAAACAATATTACTTAAAATGCTAGGAATTATATCATCTCTTGATATAAAATATAATCAAATTCTGGTCATATAGTGGGAAAAACAAAAACACTGGAATAGGGGTCAGCAGGCTGAATCTATTTCTGTTGTGTCACTAAAAGCTGATTGACTTCAGTTAAGTCTCTGCATCTCCCTGGGATATCTATTATATAAAGAGGGTGGACTGGTTGATATTCAAAGTTACTGGCAGATCTTTTACTTTATAACTTCTGTAAGTAATCTGGCTAGGTTATATTATTAGATGAATGAGATAAGGTGAGAGAGAGACAAATAGAGATATAAAGATAGACGAGAAAAAAAGATAAACACATAAAGACATATTATTCTTTATAATGAGAACAGGCAGCCATCTTCTTATAGTACTGGCAAGTTGATCTGAAAAACCATTAATATTTTGATACACAATTTCCTTAAAGACTATAATCAGCTCTTTTTCTTTTGGAAAAAAAAAAAAAAAGAATTATTCAATGGTAATTAAATGTCTTGATGGCAGTCACAGGGCACCAGTGCAAGGCTGGATTTAAAACCACTTGCAAAAGTTGTCCAGGAAAGCATTTGATTGAATAATGTTTAATTTTCCATAGACACTATGAGCACAGCATGATGGAGAAAGACAATTGTACAATATAAAACCCATGTAGTGCTTGGATGACTTCCTTCTTCAGGGTAATTGTATTGTCTTGTGATGACTTCAGTGTTCTCTGGAGACCAGTGACTATCATAGGCTAATTGAAAGCTAATCATGTTTATTTACATGTCTTTATCAAGTATTTGGTGATACTTAATTATCATAGATAGTCCCCTGCTTTGGAAATGAAAACATGAATAAGTTTGATTTTGAGATTTTCCACTAAGGCAGGTTTAGTTTAGAATTAAAAGATTTACTGTCAAAATAGAACAATATCTCTTAGCAGTTAGGCTGGGTTTTGCCTTTGTAGTTTAGAAATTAGAATCTGAGAAGAGGGCTAATATAAATTAAAGATAAAGGATGTGATCAGTGTTGTAATGTAGGGTTGCCAAAAAGCCTACCACCCTTATTTAAAAAAAAAAAAAAATCCCATTTCATTCTGCTAGAATGCTTCAAATCTCTGCCTTTTGATTTCAGATTGTAACTCTAAAAAGTTTCTATTAAAAATACATACTTAATACCTGAGAAAGGTATCAAGCTATCCTATTAAAACTCATTAAAAGCTTAAGAGGACTAACTTTAATTGATTGGCTTATCTTGCAGAGCAAGGCCCTAAGGGGAAGAAATCTATTTACACGGTCCTCCCTTGGTCCATGAGTTTTCTAACCCGGAATGCCACTCCTCTCTTCCCTAGAAGAACCTCCCTTACTTAAATCCAATTCACTTGTCTAGCGTTTTCACCCCCTGATGTCATGGTCCTCATCCAGAGAAGAACAATACATGTATAATAGATAGAGTTCTGGGCCTGGAATCTGGAAGACTCATCTTCCTGAATTCAAGTCAGATACTGGCTGTGTGACCTCCAGCAAGTCACTTAACCTGCTTTGCTTGATTTTTAAAACGAATTGGAGAACAAAATGGAAAGCCATTCCAGAAACTCTATCAAGAATATCCCAAATGAGTTCATGCAGAGTTGGATACAATTGAAACAAGCAAATTAAAACCAACAAACTCTGACTTGTCTCTGATGTCTTTCTCTGTCAGTGATTTCCTTTTCTGAATTCTTATTCTTAACACTATGCAGTTTAACACATTTCTGTAGATTTTCTTATATTTTAATACTTTGACCGATCTGGGATTTTATTAGTATATCCCATTTCACCAATGAAGATTGTGCATTCTTCATACTGCCTTATGCAATGAAAGTTGTTTTCCATAAAGTTGTTTTCCATAAAATTTTCTGGGAAAATGAAGGCCTTCCTTTTCTCTTTCTTTTGGCATCTTCCCAGCCATCTGTATACTATGGAAGTTTTCACTTGAACCATCATCTCCATCTCTGATATACCTTGGAAATTCACTGAACTTCTACTAGACCAATTTTGAACATATTTTCAGAGCACTCCCACATTCAGAGGATTCAGTGACTCCCACAGGTATTTGTTCCTCTCCTCCCCCTTCTCAACTTTCTAGCTTCATGTTATGTGTTGTTTCTTCGCTATCAGAATGTAAGCCCTTTGAGGTCAGGGACTGTTTTCACTTGCTTGGATTTATTACCAACATTTAGCAAAATTGCTCTATTCTATTCTTGCACAATTATAATATATATCACATGATACATGCTTGATGCATGAAAATCATATTAAATAACATTGCATCTTGCTTAAGTCTATCATGCATTTGTTTCCATCCTTTTTGAGGCTACATATAACATTCTCCCGAAACTATAGTGTTCCATAATTTGTATAAGATAATATCATAAAGAGAACATTTGTATTTTTGCATGAGGTAGGCTTTTATAGTGACAAGTATTAGAAAACAAAGGTTTTCCAAATACACCCTGGTTTAATGTTGTCCTGCTACTTAATTTGAGACCCAGCTTATTATCCACATGAAACATTATAATCTAATGGGAGACAAGATAAAAACAAATATATATATATATATATATATATATATATATATATGGAACACAATGCAAGGATTATACAGGATAAATAGGAGATAATTAACATAAGTAAAGGTCTGAAATTAAGAGGGCTTGGGGAAGGGTTTCTATAGAATGTCAAATTTTAGTGGGAGAGTCAAGGAGGTCAATATAGTGAAGGGAAGAGAGCATTCCAGCTATGAGAATGCAGCCAGAGAAAACTGCTGGAGTTGAAAGATGGAGAATCTTGTTCATGTTATAAACAGGAAGCTAATATGTGTCAGGGAGTATAGTGTAAGAAGACTAGAAAGACTGCAGTTTTTATATTAGATCACAAAGAGATCTGAATGCTAAACAAAGCATTTCTTATTTAACCCTAGAGGCAATAGGAAGCCATTGGAGGTTATTGATTAGGAGGGTGACATGTGTGAGACCCCTTAGGGAAATTATGTTAATGGATGAATAAAGGATGGATTGGACTAAGGGGAGACTTGAGCCTGACAACCCTACCAAGCAAGCTATTGCAACAATCCTGGTGTTAGTTGATAAACGCCTGTGATACTGCTTGGTGGAAGTAACAGAAGAGAAAAGAGTGAAATCAATAAAAGATTGGATATAGATGATAATAGATTGTGGGGAATCAAGGATGACTGTCAGGTTTAAGTCTGAGAGTCTGAGAGGATAGTGGTATACTCTACAGTAAAATGAAAAATGGGAGCTAGAAGGTTTAGAGAGAAAGATGAGTAAGATTAGAAGCCAATAGAAATATATATATATATAAATATACATTTATATATACCACTATATTGATATATTTCCATTTATCACTTTGTCTTCTATCTATTTATATACATATATGTATATACATATATATATATATGTATATATATATATATATATATATATCATCATTCTACTTCTTTTCAAATGAATTCATATTGAGCTTATCCTTGACTTCCTCAACTTTACAAAAAAGAAAAATTAACAAGTGTTTGCTCAAAATGGCAGCTCCTAGTTTTATTTGATCTCATTCTTGAAACAATTATTTAGCACTAAAATTCTCATAAATATAGTGACACTTAAAGTTATTGTAAACAAAGTGTTATTTACTTTTGTCCAGTTCCATTTTTCAGTCAGTATATTATTTAAGGAAATTGGCTTAAAGCTGTTATAATTATACATGATATCTTCTTATCTTTTCCCTTTCATATTATTTCCAACTAATCAATCTATCCTTTTGCTTTTGGCCAATTCTACTTTTAATGGAGTTGTATTGTTCATTGGATTTTCCCCCCATTTCACCAATTCTATTTTTCAAGGAGTTGTTTTCTTTTTCCATTTCATCAACGTATTTTTAAAGTTTTCTTAAGTCAATTTCTGTGTTTCCTTTTCCAAACTCTTATGCAAAGCTCTCATTTTCTTTCCCTATTTTCCTTCTCACTCTTTTTTAAAATCCTTTTTGAATTCTTCTAAGAGAGCCTTATGAACTGGAAACCAGTTCATTTCTTTGAGTCTTCAATTGGAGGCATTTTGCCTTTAGTATCCTTAGCATCTGGGTTCTGTTCTTCCCTATCTTCATAATATCTCTCTATGGTTTGAGTGCTTTTTGCTATTTTGCCCATTTTTAAAGTTGAGATCTGTTCCTAGGGCACAGGGGAGGTTGTCCTGAGTTTCCTTTACATGGAGATAGGGGCTTTGCACTGTGTTGGGGCCAGTGCTGCTGTAGACTTTGCTCTGCACTGGGTGGACTTGGCTAAGTACTGTCTGTTATGCTAGGATTCACAGCTCACTATTTGCCTTCTATTATTGCATTGGAAGTCTCACAGGTAGTCTGATAATTCACTGGCCTTCTGAAGCAGTGCGGAGTAGCCAATATTACTATATTTTGGCTAAGAGCCTCTTGCTAGACTCCCCTCATGAGATCTCTCTACCCTGGACCTCTCTGCACTGCTCTATACTGGGTTGCATCTCCCCTCCATCCCAATTGAGATAGACCCTTCTTGAAGTCCTTTCCAGATATCTTCTGCTAGAGTTTGTTACCTCCAAATATTTTGGGGTTCTGTCACTACAAAATCCATTCAGAGACTCAATATAGTGTTGATTCTGGGATAAGGCAAGAAGAGCTCAGGCAAAGACTTATCTATTCTCTGCTATCTTGACTCCACCTCCTACTTCATTCTCAGTGACACCTTTAAACTGTTCTTTGTATTTTTTTTCTATTTGATTATCCTTACTATCACCCTTCCAAGGCAAAATGGCCTTGGAACACATGAAATTATATTTTTTGTTGCTCCTGAGCTCTGAGTGAAAGCAATTTTGCTAATTCCTTGTATATGCAACTTCATGGGGAACACACAAAATAACTGCCTACTTTTTTTTTTTTCTACTTTTAAATGTCTTCCAATTATGTATCTCATGAGAATTTTAATATGTACTTGGTTAAATTGTTTTTGTAGCATGGCAAGGCATTATTGAAGGAAGACTATATGTTAATGTCCTAAAAGATGAATTGATGTTTATAAATGTTTTTTTTAATGCCTTTTACTGCCCTTTGCCCACTTTCCCACAATTTTAAATTTTTTGTCCATTTCATGAGTTGAAGTTCTCCTCTCCCCCATTCCTTATATAGTATTCACCTTTCTGCTGATTCTGTTGAATCTAAGAAGGAAAGTGATTAGGTGAAGAGGGAATGGAATGATCTTCTTGAAGTTAGGTTACTATTTATAATAATGGATTCTGGAAAAAAAAATAACTAATTTTTTTTTGGTGGGGGGGAGGAGGGAGGAACTGTGGTTCCAAAAAACCTGCAGCTAGGCTCATTGCCTGTAATGTGTCTCTGGTGAAACTGCTCAAGTAATTCAGAAATGTTACAAGGAAGTATGTTAATACAATTCTGAAATGTTTGTGTGTGTGTGTGTGTGTGTGTGTGTGTGTGTGTGTGTGTGTGTGCGTGTGTGTTTAGATAAAAAGATGATAGATAGATAGATAGATAGATAGATAAGCAAACCAAAAAAAGTTCAAAGGTTCACAGTGTCTGGAAGCTTTCCTGAACAACCCTAATCATAAAGCCTAAATACATTCTTATACAAACTTTCTCATGGGATTTCAAAGTCTTAGTTCCTTCTACTGAGATAGAAAACTGGAAGCATTATTTCTGTTTCTCTTTAGAAACAGGAAGTGATATTTTGATACTTGAGAAATTATCATCCTGACTGGACTTTTGGTGGTGAGTTGGAGCAGTTTCTTAGGTCATCTGCTTTGTCTATATGAACTCTGCTCATTTCTCATAGTTTCCAATGTCTTGTGTTTTGGGAAAGGGAGGAGCACTCCAGGTCATGTCTGCTTTTCACAATGCTGTGTCAGAAGCTAAGAATTTTCCCAAAGGAGCAGACCCATAAGCCTGACAAAATTATCCATTGATGTATTATAGAAACACATGCTGGTCCTCTTTGAGGTCAATTTCAAAGGCTAGTGATTATCCCAACACACATATTTCAATTAGTCATCATTTTGGTCCATTCATTTTAAAATCAAGTCATTTTTAGTCTATTTATAGAGTGCTATCACCTCTTGGGCAGTTAAGAGTTCCATATCCTATTTACTTTAAGCTATGGACTCTTCTTAGTCCTAAACTCTCTCAGACTTCAAATAATGCTCTCTCATTTAATATTTTGGAATTTGATTATTTTTTTCCTAGGTTTTTTTATGACTTTAAAGATATCAGTGATCCTTTCATTTTAGTTTTTCTAGACCAAGAATACTCAATCTTTGTATTCCATACTCCACTTTGGCAATTTAGTGATGCCTTTGGATTCCTTGTAATATTCTGCATGGATGAAATAAAATAAATAAAACTATAAATGAAACTAATCATATTGAGATGAAGTTATCATAATATCTAATAATTTCATATACTTCACATTACGTTTTAGATAAACTGTTCAAATATCTCAATCATTACCTAAAATGATACCATCCTTCCCAGATTCCATTCATTAATTTGCTTGGCCAGTGTAATTCTTCTTCACTTTATGTATTTTTTGGAGGTGAACACAACTACTAATGGAAGCACTATCATTCCATTTTATAGTATAAGATTTTTCTGTTACTGGTTAAGATAATATTTTCTGATCTATTTCTATTATTTCATTATTTTATTAGTCTTTTAATCTATAGAAATACATTGGAGTTAATTTTTCAAGAAATTGTTTACAATTATCTCCATTTCTTTCTCAAAAGTTCTAAGAATTCCAAGTCCATCATATTTAGGTGGAATTTGTACTATTTTTTTATTAAGCATGTTTTGGGGACAGAATCCATATTAAGAATGATCTACCCCTTTTCTGTCTGGAAATAATTTTCTAAAATTTGTCAATAACTTTGACATTTCACTGTTTCTAAATAATATGATGTCATCTGACAATATCAAATTTTACCAGAGTTAAAAATCTATAGATATAGCAGCTGTTATTATTCTTATGTTAAGCAGCTTTTCAATGACAATATTAAAATGTTTGATTCTGCCTTTAAATGGAGGCATTGGTTAGTAAAGAGAGTAACTCCAATGTGCTATTTTGATTTGAGGTGATTTGATCATTTTTTGTCTTGAAAAAAAAATCTAACTCCCAACCCATGCTGATTCTTGAAACTAAACTTACATATGTGTATGTATATATGTACGTGTGTATATCCATAATGGCATTTCTCATATAGGTCCCTTTTTATATGATATTATGTGTCCTATATTAAAGGCTTGGGTTTAATTGTTCAGTTATCCAAAAAAGAAGGGGAGAAGATATTGTATGAAGATAGACTATAAACTATATATTTAATAAAAATGAAATATATTTAAGTTATAGGGAAAGGATTGCTTTTTGATTCATGACATGTGTAGTATACAAAAAGATGGTCAACTCTGTAGTTTGCACCCAATGCTTATTTAGAATAAATCAAAAAAGCTATAATTCCATTATTCTCACATTAGAAAAGCTTTGGAAAAATTATTCATCAGGAGTTTTGCTTTTTTAATGATCAGAAAATAATTTTATTTGCATTTATTGTTGCCTATAAAAAGGTAATTTCAGTTTAATTTTTTAAAATTAATCAGCAGAATCTCTCATTCTTTGTTAAGAATAGAATATTTATGATTTAATTAGCCATATATTATATGCTATCAGAAACTGAACTCATTATAATTCAATAGGTAGATATAACTAGAAGATTTTGTTGTAAAGCGTTATTCAAGATTTTAATTAATAGTTTTTAAATCTATGCATTTCATGTATTGTTACAATTGTATGGGTTAGCCTAAGGTTTTCTAAACTTTGTTGTTTTTCAAATCCTGTGTTCCTAACATCTGATGGAATGTTGAGATAAAATTTGATGGTCAGATGGCAGATATATTTTGTATAACCATACGTGCTTTAAATGCAACACTACTTACAAATGAAAAAAACTGAGATTTAAAAGAAGTAGGTAACTTTTGCAAAAAGATTCAGTTAGATATTTTCTTTTTTAGTTATACAAGTGAGTCTTTGTCATTTTACATGTCATTAGATCTTGATCTCTCTATCTTTCTATCTGTCTCTAATCGTGTCTCTGTACCTCTGTCTCTCTTGCCCTGTCTCTCAAATTCAGTCAGTCAATTCAATCAATATATATTTTTTCAATTCAATCAATATTTACTGATTGTCACTTCTTGTTGAAAAACCACTAGGAACTGCCAAAGTATAAGACACAAAGATATTGTCTCTTTTCTAATACATAGTTTATGGTCTAATCAAAAAACATATGTCATATACTATACAGAAATTACTCTAAGAAATGGTATAATGGGAAAGCATGATGAGAAAGATTTTTTAAAATTATGTGAAAGAATGTTCCTATTCGTAAAATGAACATACTGTACGGGGTATAACAGCAACAACAGTAATATTAATAAAGTGTTTAACATATGTTAACTAATTTGATCTTCAGAACAATGATGTGAGATAAGTGCTTTTATCTTCTTTTTATACATAAAGAAACTGAGGCATAAAGAAGTTGAATGACTTGCCCAGAGTTACACAGCTCATAATTACCTAAAATAAAATTTGAAGACAGGACTTTTTGACTTCAATACCTATATTCTCTTCATTGTGACACTTAGCTACCAAAGAAAATATGCCTTATATTCTCCTCTTAGTTTCATATGTGTTCAAATTAAAATACCATCTCCTTAGGGTAAGAAATTAGGAGGACAAATTCAAAGAATTTAGTCTGCTAAAAAAAATTAAAGAACATTAGAGGCAATGAACTAGATTTTATTCATTAAGTCAATACTGCCAAGTAAGTGACATAGCTAAGATTGTGTGCCTTCATTATTCATTTTCTAGCCCTATTATACTGGCTTGTGCTGCATTGTAGGTGCCCGATAAATAACAATTTTATGAATGAATAAAATGCTATGATAAAATAATAGACTGCTACATTTTCACTGCACAGATGTAGAAAATGCTTTGGCATCTCACTTTAATTCTATACAGCACAAATCAGTAAAAGATGGGACTGTTTAATATGGTAGCCAAAGGGTTTAATTACTGAAGTACCACATAGATATCACAATAAGATAGTCTCCTTTAGAATATATTATCTTGAGGACAGTTTAATAATGAGAGAACAGTATACTAGGAAATGATATGAATTGAATCTGAAATGTATTCTCAAAACATATTGATCATATAATATTTCCCTATAGCATAATAAGTATTTAGACTGCATAATATAGAACATTTTGGGCAAAGTATTGTTCCTGTCCCCTGGAGATTAAGAGTCAAACCTGACAGATTAGATAAACCAAGAATCAAGGAAAGGGGACATATATTATGAATTGAAATAGAAATCTTGAATCAAAAATCTTTTATAGCTCTAAAGAAATCCAGATCATTTTCCAGAGTGCTTCAGGATATCAAGATATCATTTACACTAAAAAAAAAAAAAAGCTTTTTAGCAAATAAAAACAGCCTTTTCTTCATACCAATGTCTGTAACATTCCAGACAGGCTTACTAGGTACATTCTTGTTCGTTTCATTTACACTTTCCATATACCACCTATTAAACAAGCACTACATTCATGTTCTCACCTTTAATCAAATCTTTAATGACCTATAATTTAGTTTCATCTTGCCTTTCACTATCAGATTCTCACCGCAAAGTTATAGTTTTTTCTTGCTGACTTTGTTTCCTTAGTAACTCAGCAAGGATCCTAGAGATTTAAATTATCTCTAATGTCAGATTTAAGAAAAAAAAAATTGGTCTTTTTCTGTACTTTCATTTCTACTGATCTTGTGGCAGATGAATTCCCAGGATAAATGTACCTCTTCCTCTGCTATCATTTACTTGATCTATTTATTGATAACAATACTATACAGGTAGCCTTCTTGACTTCCTCTTTTGTACTTATCCCCAAATGACTTTTCTTTCAAGCTCCTTTTTGGCATTTAAAGCTTCAACCTATCTTAGTATATTTTACATATACTCCTATATGTGTATTCCTCCCTCTCTATCCTGCAGGTCTTTGAATTAACACTTCTTCCTCACCTCTTCCTCTCAGAATATCTATTTTACACATACCTATTTATATACATATGTATTTTCATGCCTAACCAGACTGTAAGCTCCTTGAAGTCATGGACTATTTTCACTTTTGTCTTCATTGTCTCAGTGTCTCATATAGTTCCTGATCTATCTGTAGCTCTTAATAAATTCTTATTGATTAATCAATGTTCTCCTACCAATAAAAAGACCATTTACCCATGAAAGGGTTTCTCTAAATTTGAAAAACAATAGTGTTAAAGGGCAAAGTAGATAACATAATGGATTTCTTCTTTTTGGTTATGGTTTGTTATTTCCCTTAATGTTCTTATATTATATAATCTGTTCAGAAGTAAATATGAGTATATGAAGCTTTGGTGTAATGACAATGTTAGTAAAATTAACACCAACATTGTTTGAAAGGATCAGATATCTATTTTTTATAGATGTGTAATTTTTTTAATAACTTTTATAGCTGAATAAATTGTAGTATATGAATATTATGGAATATTATCGCTCTGTAAGAAATGACCAACAGAATGATTTCAGAAAGGCCTGGAGAGACTTATATGAACTGTTGCTGAGTGAAATGAGTAGGACCAAGAGATCATTATATACTACACAATACTATATGATGATCAATTCTGATGGATGTGGCCATATTCAACAATAAGATGAACCAAATCAGTTCCAATAAACCAGTAATGAATTGAACCAGCTACACCCAGCAAAAGAACTTTGGGAGACTATGAACCACTACATAGAATTCCCAAAACCTATATTTTTGTCTGCCTGCATTTTTGATTTCCTTCACAGGCTAATTGTACACTGTTTCAAAGTCCGATTCTTTTTGTACAGCAAAATAACTGTTTGGACATGTATACATATATTGTGTTTAACTTATACTTTGACATATTTAACATATATTGGTCAACCTGCCATCTGGGGAAGGGGGTGAGGGGAAGGAGGGGAAAAAATGGAACAAAAGTTTTGACAATTATCAATGCTGTAAAATTACCTATGCATATATCTGGTAAATAAAAACTATAATTAAAAAAATACCTTTTATATCACTACCCATGTTTGCTTACTCTGTCCCCTGTATCCTCAAATATTTTGTAGCCATTATTAGTGATTTTTTTTTTAAAGGCAGCCAAATGAAAGCATAGATAGAATACCACCCTAGAAAAAGACTCATCTTCTTGAGTTCAAATCCAACTTCAGACACTATCTGTGTGACTCTGGGTATGACACTAAACTCTTATTACCTCAATTTTCTTATCTATATAATAAACTGGAGAAGGAAATGGCAAACCACTCCAGGATCTTTTCCCAGAAAGCCCCACATTGGGGTCATGAAGAGTCAAATATGGCTGAACAACAACAACAACAATAACAACTGGTGAATCTCAAAATACAAGCTAAAATGATATGATTAAAAATTTAGAAAGGACTAGTTTCACTGATTAAATAGATTAGAAGTATCAGTAGCATTTTATGTAGTGCTTTTTTACTTCTAAAAATAGTATCAACTTATATTTTGATGGGGTGAGGGACTGACTTAGATCTGAGATTTCCTCAGAGTAGATCATTTCCAGTGTGGAATCTCCCTTTACTGATATAAATTAGCAATTCAGTTTTAATGTTTTAATGTTTATAGGACATGAGAGGTTAGTTAGTATGTAATTAGTATCTGATAAAGGCATGCTTTATTTTTAGGTCTTTAATTCATGTTTTTCTTACTCTAAAGTTAGTTATTTGCTCTGCCATATTGAATATCAGGTATACATGTACATGAGGAGATATCTCTCAGGATGGACATTATAGGCATTATATATCTCACTATGACCACATTATATTATATTAACTACATTTATCCTTAGTCTAGTATTACTGCCCTCTTTTTTAGAGATGGGAAAACTGTATCTTTGAGATGTTAATGTGAATTTTTCATGCTCATATAGTTACCAATATCACTCTGAAAAGCACTTTGTATCCTTACATGACCCTCTTTCTTTTTTTTAAATCTTTTTATTTTTGAAACATATGAACAGATAATTTTTAACATTGACCCTTGCATAACCTTGTGTTTCAGATTTTCCCTTCCTTCCTCCCAACTCCTGCCTTAGCAATCCAATATATGTTATACATGTTCAAATATATCCAATATGCATAAACATATTTACACAATGCTCTTGTTACACAAGAAAAGTCAGATCAAAAAGGAAAAAAAATTTAAAAACAAAATGCAAGTAAACCACATCAAAAAGAGTAAAACTATTATGTTGTGATCTACATTCAGTTCCCACAGTTTTTTCTCTGGGTGTAGATGGTTCTCTTCATCACAAGATCATTGGAACTGGCATCAATCATCTCACTGTTGGAAAGAGTCAAGTTCATCAGAATTGATCATTATACAATATTGATGTTGCCATGTACAATGATCTCCTGGTTCTGCTCACTTCACTTCACATCAATTTATGTAAATCTCTCCAGGCTTCTCTAAAATCATCCTCCTGATCGTTTCTTACAGAACAATAATATTCCTTAACATTTATATACCATAACTTATTCAGCAGTTCTCCAACTGATGGGCAGCCACTCACTATGAGAAGAGCTGCCATAAACATTTTTGAACATGTGGGTGTATGACCAGATTGTCTATCTAGAGGTCATCTCATCAAAATTCTAAAGCATTGCTTTTTAGAAAGAATTTTCAATTTATACTTTCTCTGTAAGGGGGGAGAGGGGGCAAAGTAAAAAACAAAGTGGTCAGAGAATTTATTCTTTTAATCAGGCTTCTTTTATCTTTCTTTGACATTAATCAAAGAAACAAAAATCTGACAATGAGTAATATAACTATTTTGTGCTTAGTTATGTTTTGGGAAATGAACAATTAGTCCCTACTTTGTCTTCACCTATCCACTATGATAGGAATATGCATTTTTATTCACAACACTTCAATGCTATCTTCCTGTTGTCATTAGCTATTGAGTGCATGACACTGTTTTAAGCATCACTGACTTATAAAATAAGGAAAAGAAACAGTTCCTGCCTAGATATGTGAGAGCTTAATGTGGCTTGCATACATTCTTCACATATAAAGCAAAAGAGTCATTTGAACACTATTTTAAAATTCTATTCAGTCTTCATGGTGTAATGAATTTTTGCAGAAGTCATATACCTCTAAGAATGAATTGGTTGAATGCCTAAGAATATTTCCCTCTTCAGCTTCCAACAACTGGTATTTTATAGAAGAAACTATTTCACTAGCATAGATTATTATCTTTAATACTTGAATATTATTTTTTGCCATTTTTAAAGAAACATACACAAAATGGTCCAAGATTCCATTGGCTTTATTCTTCCCAATTCTATGATGTAAAGTTTTTAAAAGGATCATTATACTTGTTGATTATATTTTTAAATTTTCGGTCAATTCTTTGAAGAGAAGATATACTTTTTTATATAAATGCAGCAAGTTATAGTAAGAGTTGATTAGAACACATTATTCCAAAAATAGAACGCTTTATTTTCAACTAAAAAGATATGTTTGAGAAGAGAAAATTAGTTGTAAATGTGGTTTTATTGCTTGCTAATGGAATTTAAAATAAATACATAAATAAGCTAACATTGCAAGCAGACAAAAAGGTATACTCTGAAGGATTCGGACATCAATAGTAGGCAAATATTCGTTTCTCACCTACAATTCAATTCCATGTTCCCTAAAAGAATGCCAACAGTTGGCAAGTATCCAAACATCTTCTCCAATCACATGTCCAATTTTCCTGTTGTAAGCATTATTCCCAAACCCATACTGGTGCTTACTCGAGCGCTATAAAACTAAAGTCCTTTCAACCCCTACCTGCCAAGGATAGGACTTCAAAGGATTGCTGAAGTTTACTGGATAGACATACTGATAATCAGATTAAGGGAACCATTTCTTTCCTTCATTAGCAGAGATCTGTTTAACCAAAGTTGAAGGTTCGGGGTCGGGTGAGGAGGATGTATTTATTTTTCCTACTAGAAATAGAGAAAGGAAAACTCTACTTCCTTTCCCAATTCCTGTCTTACCCCTTCGGTTCCTCATTCACAGCAGACAATAGAATCCCATACATACCCTTTCCCTGAGCTCCCCTCCACTCTCTTCCACCTCCCTCCTCTTCCTCCTCGCTACTATATCACACTGGTTTTCCTAACTCTGCTGCAGGCACAGATTTGTCAGAACCATTCAGTTGAGACTGATTATGATTGCAGCAGATGGGCTGGATTTGACAGCCCCGATCCTAAGCAGTTTCTTGGGGGGGGGGGGGAGGGTTAGGGACTGGAGGGGAGGGGAAGGGGATGGGGGCGGGAATTAATGGGCCAGAGTCACAGAGCAAGATCGCACACAGAGCATCCCCAGCCGGGCGCTCTCTTGATCTGCTCTTTAAACTCCCCTCCCCAAGGAAAGTGGCACCTCAAAGCCGAGTGGCCCTCCCCAAACACATGTTAAACGTCCCACAGCCTGAGAGGGAGAGGAGAAGGGGGTGGGGGAGGGAAAAAAAGAGCCAGTGAAGCACAACAAAGCGGAAGAGGCGAGAGGGAGCGAGAGAGTGAGGTTTCCCTGTCTGCGGTGGCGGCGGAGAGAGCGAGGGGGGTTAGGGCCGGGCCAGGCTGGGCAGCTGCTGCCAAGGCTCGCTTGGGCTGCTGCAGACGCCTCCGCTTCTGCCGCCGCCGTTGCCGCTCGCGGCAGTGCGCTCTGGACATGGGAAGTTTGGCAACTCCCGGCTCTCCGGTCAGCACCTCGCTTCCCGAGACTTTGTAGGATTACGTTGTCTGCCCCCGCCTGGGAAGCTCCCCCACTCCACTCCCGGCTTCAAAATGTTTCAGCACAGGCGAGGTAAGGAGCTAGATCCCTGTCCTTCTACCTCCCTCCATCCTACCTAAGAATCTCTGCATTTCTGTCTGCCCCCCAACCCTCCATCTTCCTTCCTTCTCTCCCTTCTGGCCTATGGCTTCCCTCTCCTTTCCACTGGCTCCCCTCCTCGCCTGCCCCCATGTCCTCTCTTGCCCCCATCCCTTGATCCCTTTCGCTCCCACTTTTCTTTGCACAGTCCCCTCCCCGCCCTCTTTTCTCTCCTCCCCTCTCCCTCCCCTCTCTCTCATCTCTCCTCCTTCCCTTGATAAGAGTGTCCAGATCTTCTCATCTCCACTCCATCTACTGGTGCCAGACTCCTTTCCCTCTTACCACACAAGGGGGAGAAGTTGAGAGATGGCTTGAGATCCCCATTTTTTGCCTTCGGATTTTGAGGGTTGTGAGGTGTGTGTGTGTGTGTGTGTGTGTGTGTGTGTGTGTGTGTGTTTGTGTGCGCGCGTGCTTCTCCCACTACTCCTCTCCAGAGACCTGTTTTCTTCTCTGCCCTAGCAGCAGTTGCCCTTCCCCGGTCCTCCACCTGTGGGTCTTTGCTTTGACACAGGAAACCTGCTAAAAATCTGGAAATCCAAATGGAAACACACACACACACACACACACACACACACACACACACACACACGTGTTTGCATGTGTATATGTGTGTGTGGATGCGCGTGCGCGTGCTCGCGTATATGCGCGTGTACTCACACATCAGCCTTCACTCACGGAGACATCACACAACAGAAAGGGGGCGGGGAGGAGAGTCAGATCCTCAACCTAGCAGTGATCGAAGGAATTGCACAGGTGACTCTTATGCCACCAAGCAAAGCAGAGGGCTGCTCCTTCTCCTTGGCATTGCCCTTGCTTTATGATTTTAGATTTTAGAGACAGAGAGTAGGAACACTTGAAGCAGATCCAGAGAGAGCTACGGAGTAAAAGGATTTGAAAACTCGCTGCCCAGATGCTGAAGGGCCTGCTGCATCTAATCCATTCATCTTATTTTGTGGAAGGCTCCTTCCGTAACCTACTGCACCCTTACTTTCGTACTGACTTGTCACTTTCTATGTTACTTTCTGCCACCCTCCCTACCAGCCCTTTTTCTCCTCCTCCCCTCCCCACCCCATTAAGAGTGTGTGCCCTGTTGCTACTGGCAACTGCATGTAGTGAATTGCTCTGCACCCCTAAGCAGCCTAATGCTGATTGATGGCCCCGAAATATGATCTTTTTTTTTTGAAAGAAAGAGAGGAAGAGAGGGAGAGGGAACCAGGAGCAGCCAGTGCTCTGTCCTCCCTGCAAGATACCTCTTTGGCAGTCCGCTAGCCTTCCCATCTCCTGTCCCTCAGCTTTATTTCTTCTTCATTCCTTTTTATTCAGAGAAGGGACTGATTAGAATATTATAATCTCTCAGATTAAACCGAGTGCTTTCACTTGTTATCTGACTGGTTTCTCTCTCAGTGACAGTCTACAGCCCCTGAGCTTCTTTCTTTCCTACTCTCTTCTTAACTGCTTTGTTGAATCAGAAAATGTGCCTTTTCCTTATGCTCCATTCCTTTCCCTGCACCCCCTCATTCTTTCCCTTCCCCTTGTAATTTGACTTCTGTTTTTCTGCTTGCCTAGTTCCTGAAATAGATATACCCTCTAATGACCCTGAAAGATTTTTCAACCATTCTGGAAACTATTTTCCAGAAATAAAGTCATTGCAAAAAAATACTATTTTTTTTCTTTTACTTCTCTGCCCCCCTCCAGTTACTGTATTCTAGGGGGTAACATTTTTTTTCTGTGTTTCTCCATAGTTCCAAGAGGCATATAGTTCATTTGGAAAGATGCTTGGTGAAAATCCTAAGTATCCTGATGTGTGTGTGTGTGTGTGTTTTCCCTCCTTTAATTTTTGTGTGCCCTTCTTGCTATCTTAACTTTTGAAGTGGGATTCATGTCTGATCTATAATAATAAAACCATCCTTTGCCCCAATCCACAACATTTTGGGAACCATTGCTACCTCTTTTGGAAAATCTCAAGTACTGGCTTTTTAGACCTGGAAGGAAGAAGTGGTGTGAATCTTGTTCTTCCCCTCCCCCAACTTTTATCCTGTCAGTCAGTCATGTAAATTAACCTGTCAAAGTTCTTTCTGCTTTGGAAAGAACTTGGAAAATCATGTTGGTAAACTTTTAACCTCCCCCCCCTCAGTGTAGCATATAAATCAACCAGGTTATCTCTTATTTTCATATTTATATGCATATATATACACATATACATATACATATACATATATATATATGTATATAGGAATACAGAAAATACAGATTGTTCTGCTGCCATTTCTATTTAATCAAAAAAAAAATAATGGGAGGGAGTTGGGATTGTTTAGTTATCACAATGCCATTAAAACAGAAAATATGATTTTCTGTAGCAGGTTATGAGACAGTTTGAGAACTACAGATGGGAATAAATTACTCCATAAGCATATAAAATGCATATTATCAAGAAAGCACCATGGGCAGAGCTGATATCCATAGAAGACCAAGGGTATCCAGAAGGTTTTCCCATATTTATGTTGCTGCAGCAGGTTAAGATCCCCTGCCCCACTTTACAGTACAGAAACCTGGGCTGTTGAATCCCTCAATGGCATATAGAATAAAACATTATATTGAAGATGCTTGGCATATAAAACAAAATGTTCTGTCTTTGGTCATAAGACCTTCTTGTGAAATTTGCAAAGCAATATACATAGCATTTGAAAAATGGTAGTAATTTTCAATACTTCATAGCTTAACATGAGAAAATGCACTGTCTATGAGATAATGAAGAAAGACATGGTGAGGGCAATTTTTCTCCAATACATCAAAATAGGACATCTCTATTAGCTTATAAAGGCAGGATCTTATAAAAGGATAGATGTTTGCTCTTTAGAAAAAGAATCTTCAGAAGACCTTCCCAGAATTTTACTCATCTTGTGTCCTATTCTTCTTCAGCATGCATCTATTTCAGATCCTTCCTTTACTCCCACACCTATGAATACTACTCTTGGCCTTCCTTCCAAATGATTTGCAGAATACCAGTTGATGATTATAAATTTTAATTCACAAATGACGGTTGGAAAGAGAGGGAGGGTTGAATGCTAATACTCTTGTTTATCATTTTGAAAAGTTTACTAAAGGAGTTTTAAAGAAAAGTAGCATTTCAGAGAAATGTGATTTACATCATGAAGATGGCTATATATATATATATATTGCTAGATTATAGATAAGCTGTAAAAGTAAACATAGAGGCATGATTTGTTACTGTGGGCGACTATGGAGCTATGGCAGGACCTTTCCACTGCTTCATACCATTAGGCAACATGGGAAATACTGGTGCTATAGTTTTTTCTTTGTTCTCTTTTTTGCTTGGCAGAAGTTTACTTGTCATTGATCTTTACTTGAAGACTTAATATTTGTTAATGAGTTTGTTTTTATTTATTGCAAGGCTTAAGAGTGAGGAGTAGTGTCAAGTCAATGAAAATATATTTGAGCTGTCAGAGGTAATGTGGGGTTTTCAGATGTGGTCGGAGGATTGTGAAGGAGTTTCTCCAACAATCTTCCTTCCTAGAGGCAGCTAGGTCACCCAGTAAATAGATCATTGGGTTTGAATTCAGGAAAACTTGAATTTAAATTCAGCCTCAGATTCATACTAGCTGTAAGCACTCACTTAACTTCTGTTTTTCTTAAGTTTTCTCAACTATAAATGGGAACAATAATAGCACCCACCTCACAAAGTTGTTGTAAAGATCAAATGAGATAATTGTAAAGTGCTTAGCATAGTTCCTGGAATATACTAAGTGCTATATACCTTTATCTATTATTAATAGTTCTTTTTCTTCTTCTTCTTCCTCCTACTCCTTTTCCTCTTCTCTTCTCCTTTCTCTTCATCCTATAGGGCAATAATTTGCTGAAGGGAAGATTTCTTGGCAAACTAAACAGAAATGATAGTGGTTAGGCAGTTGTGAAGATCCATATGTTAGAACCAAAAGTATGCCCTGACTTCCAGGATGTCTTACTCTAGGTTCTACCATATGGAAAACATGTACCATGCTCTCAACATTCTCTCTGCTATGAGTTCCATTCCATGAAGACTTTGATCTCCTCTCAGTAATAGTAGGAAATAGTGATTAAGCAGATGCAATTATCTAGAAAGATACTATCTGACCACATAAGATGATAAATTTTGCTTGAGATTTGAAACATTGTAGCTAGAAAATGCCTGTGTGTTGAACAGTAAGAGGAGAGTATTGAGGAACTGAAAGGTGAGGCTCATAACCTTCAATTTATAGCACAAAGACCTAATGATAAGATCTGTGATCCTTAGGAAAAGAGAGACTTTCTGGATGGCATGGTGTCCCTGAAAGTTGTATCAATAAAAGCAGGTTACTTCTGTTAATTACAATAAAGACTCTCAATCCCGAGGAGCAGATGATGAAAAACAACTTCCAACTCTTGAAAGAGAAGTGGAGGAAGATAAGTGTAGAATGTCACATACACTATCAAATTTGGTGATTATATCTCCTGGTTTCTGATAGCATTTTTTGTTAGAAGGGAGGATAAAATTGGAGAAGATATATCAAAAATGAGTTATATAAAAACAAAAACATAAAACCTAGCTGGAAATGAGAAGGAAAAGCTCAGTTATATATTGAAAGCTTAATTCTCTCCCTCACTGAGATTTCCCAGTTTTCTTTTTTCATGCCTGTAAAACAAGTTTCCCATCTTCTTTATCTTCCTTACTCTTGTCCTTCACATTCAGAAAAATCAAGAGATAAAACAAACCAAAAAAAAACCCTTATAAATGAAGAATTACAAGATTAAAAAATGACACAATTATAAGGGAGAATTCAGTATTACCTCCAGCAGAAATAGCACATGTATTCCACATTTATGAAAAATCATGACCTAATTTAAGGAGGAGGAGACCATCCTCTAACAATGCAAGGGTTAGAATGAGATTTCAGAGAGATAGACTAGGATTGCCCTCCTTTAAAGATTCTTCATTAAGACATCTAGACTTAAGTCATCACCAGTGAACTATTTCCTTAAACCTGATGGTTGAATTCAATTCAGGTAAATAAGTTTTTATTCAATGCCTGCTATGTAGAATGTGTGTTACTAGATGCTTGGAGATTAAAAAAAAATTGTCCCTTTTCTTGAAGGACTTAAAGTATTGTGGAAGAGAAAAGCTAGATAGAAGTATATAAATACAAAGTAACTTGCCTTTGTATTTTCATTGCTTAGAACAGTCCCTTTTGTATATCAGATACTTAATAAGAACCTTCTGGATGGATTAAGTTTCCCTATAGCATCATGAAAGGCTTCCTGTAGGTAATAGTACTTGAGCTAAGCATTAATTGTTAAACAAAGCATCCTAATAGGCATTAGAATATCCTCTTCTTAGTTACATATGGCAAGGGTCATCATGAAAAAGGAAAAAGGGCTAAGGAAAAAGCATTAGATTCATTAAGAAAGAGATATTTAGTAACTAGATAAATCAGTTTTGGTAGAGAGGTCAAGTTATAAAATCATAAGGGATTGGGAGATGATGGTCAATAAATAAAAGCAGCATGTGAAGAAAATTATTATAGGAATTAGGTTATGAAAAGAGTTCCCCCCCAAAAAAATGTATCTTCTCTATCTCCCATCTGACCCCTGATTGAGAATGAAAAATCAAAACCTTCTTATAAGAATACATGGTCAGATAAAGCAATCTTTTGCATTAAAATGCATCATTCTCCTTTCTCCTCTCCACATCTCTATATTTTGAGTCATTCATTTTTCTTACTAGAGAGTACATAGCACATTGGCTGGTGATTATGTTGAGTACAATTTTCAAATCTTTCAAAATTGTCATTATGTTATTGGACAAATTGTTCAAATCCTACTCACTTCGCTCTGTATCAGATCATATAAATCTTGCCAGGATTTTCTTAAAAACTATCCCCTCCATGATTTTTACATAACAATAGAATTTGAGAAGTTTGATAGTATACTGCATAGGATTCCTGGCCTGAAATCAGGAATACCTGAATTCAAATTCAATTTCAGACATTTACGAAGTCACTTAACCTTTGTATGTCTCAGTTTATCATCTGTAAAATGAAAATAGTTGTAAAGATCAAGTGAGATAATAATTATGAAGCACTTATGAAAGTGCCTAGCACATAAGTCCTTGATAAATATTGACTGATTCATTTTCTTCTCTTTTATTCTTCTCTTAAATTCTAGGTATAGTATTATTGCTAGGTTTTCTCTTCAAATAAGCTTTCCCTCAGAACCTCGATAAGGAGAGGGTTCAGAGACCAAATGTATCATTTACTCATATTAGACAATAAGCAATTTACTCTTGTTTAATCAATTATGACTCTTCATTCATGTTTATCTTCTTTATATTTCTCTTGACTCCTGTATTTGTATTTCAAGGCTTATGTACAACTCTGTTTTGTTTTTTTTGTTGTTGTTGTTGTTGTTGTTTTTTTTTTTTTGTTTTCATCAGGAATGCTTAGATGTCTTCTATTTCATTAAAGACCTTTGTTTATTTTTTTCTTTATAACATTATATTCTGTTTAACTGGGTAAATTATTCTTGATTATAAGCCTATGTCCTATGCCTTCTGGAATATATAATTTTAGGCTTTCCTTTATAAGCCTTTATAGTATAGCCTTTCCTTTATGGTAGTAGCTGCAAAATCACATGTAAATCTCAAATAATTGAATACTTCTGGGTATTTAAAATAATCTTTTCCTTTGGAAAAGTTCTGAATTTTCCTTATAATGAGGCCTCATGTATCTCAATATCCTAGAAGAGTCCTTCTAGAACCACTGATGTTACTTCAGTTTAAAATGACAATTCCATAAATATCACAAGCCAAACAAAATAGAAATGATAGAAAGATTTGAGTGAGGGGAGTTAGGTTAGGGAATTATCAGATGACTTTCTGAACATTATATTCTGGTTATTTGGGGGTTGTTTGTTTATTTGCTGTTGCAAGGCAGATTTCTTCATCATCATGAGTCACTATTATCATTGTTTTTGTACTTTATCATTTTTCTGTTAACTTGTTTGTTCTGCTTTAGTTCCAGGGAAAGCAAGTGGTCAGTATGCTTAATAATTGTGTGATAAGAGAGTATGGAGAAACAAATATATATATATATAGTTAACACAGAGGTCACAATGTACAGCAATGATTCTCAAGGTGTGATCTGGGGACTCTTGAGGATCTCTTAATGCCTTTCTAAGGTATCCACAATATCAAAACTGTTCTAATAATATTGAGGTATTTAAATTTCTAGTATAATAAATATCAATGGATATAACCATAAGAACAAAATTTCTTAAGGGTAGTCTTCACTGATTTTAAGGGGTCCTGAGATTAAAAACAAAGAGAACTACTTTTCTTGATGCTGAGAGAGAAGTTTAAAGTTATAAGTTTAGATGACAATTGCTAGGTAGTTTTAAAATTCAATATGAGTTGTTTTATATCATGATGGTAATTGATAGCTAGCACAGACACAACAAAATTTTCACAGCTCTTTTGGAGAAACTATCAGGTTCTGTACATTATACTAAATCGGTGCTTACTAAATTTGTGTGTGTGTATATATACATATGTATATGTGTATATATATATATATATATATATATATATATATATATATATATATATATATACACACACACACATACATGAATCAGCATGGTATACTGGAAAGAACACTATGAAATCATCCATTAATTCCAAATACATTATTAGTAATAATTGTGATAAACATTGGAAATACAAAAGACAACATGAAAAGCAATCCCTGCTTTCAAGAGCTTGCATTCTACTGATGAATGCAACATGTACTTGGTTAAGTAAGTACAAAATAATTTCAACAGGGAGAGATTCATTTGGCTTGGATTTTTTCCTAGCAAAACTAGGAAAAACTAGTTTCTAAAAGCTAGCAAAAACTAAGTTCATAACTAATCAAAATCACTTTGATTCTTTGTACCTCTACTTCATCATTTGCAAAATTGAAATAGAACATGCACAGCATAGGGTTGTTATGAAAATAAAATATAACATATAGTGTATTACTTTAAAAAGTGGAAATTAGTATAGGCAAGTAAGAAGAAACACTTATTATTATCTATCATTTTGATAATCATTTCTTGCACATATAATAGTTTATAATTCTGAAATGTCTTTGATATTTGAAATATGTCCAGATTTCGCAGTGCATTGGACAGCAGAGTTCATTAAATTAATGGGTGGACTAAATTCTAGCTACTTAATGAAGATGTCAAGCAAGGTCATCAACTTAATGCTGATCCCTGTTGCATGAGTGTGACTGTCAGAGACTTAGCAGCCTGGTATTCTTGCCCTTTTTATAAATCTATCAATGTGAAAAACTTCCTATATAGATCAAGTTGAGTTAATTTTGGTAATAAAATTCCACAATCTTAATAAACTTTACCTCATATTTTTATGAAGTAAAGATATATTAACTCTAACTCATTTCATTCTAATACTTGAGGGGTGACAGTTCTCTGAAAATAAAAAAAAATCAAGTTATTCTTGGATTATTCTCCTCAAATTGCTATAAATATGAGTTACTTATGAATGTGTTATCTTTTTTTGACAAAAGTATAAGACATGGTCTCTCTTTTATGTAGGCTTTTGTGATTCATGGAGGAAATATAGCATATATAAAAATAAATATAGTACCATGGACCCAGCCATGTTATAGTTTACAAATGAGGAGGACTCTTTATAGTTATCTGTGTCTGTTAGATTAAAGTGTTTTTGAAGGATAATATGTCCATAGGATAGTAGTCTATAGGTACATTGACCATATCTCCTAGGTTTTTAGCAATAGGCCCATCTCAAATATTCTGTCCCATATTCTCCCTCTAAATCCATGGAAAATTTAATATTGAAGCAATAGCCAAATGACTGTGGATAAAAATTTATGTCATAAAACATTGACACCCACAAATGAAACATACTATATATAATCTGATATATTATGTAGATGTGTTTAGAATATGTATGCCTGTGTCATGGGATATATAGTAGTTTAGGATCATTGTCCATGCTGTTTCTTATTAATAAAGCATTCAAGCACCCATACTTCATATTTTCATAACAATGCTTGAACAATTTCAGAAATGAAGAAATTTATTCTTATTAATAATATATTAATTATGCTAATTTATATGTTAAATAAAATGTTATTAAAATTTTTGCTTAGAAAACATATTTACCATATTGGTAGAATGAATACTTTTCTGTTTCATCTTGTTATTTCAAGGAATATATTGAATACAACATGATTTCAAAATAGAATACTCAAAAACAACTCAGGATGTAGAAAGTTCTATTAATTTAGACAATTCCTCTATGACTTAATAAGTTTGGTAGATTAGCCTAATATAGACGTTAGGTGTTCATATTGCTAATAAGTGTCAATGGTACAATTTGAACTCTGTTCTTTAAAATATGCCATATTGCTTTTGTTTTATTCATAGGTTCATACATGTAAGATTATAGAAGTAAGGGCCATAAAGTTCATCTAGTCTCTAGCTTCTTAAACTGTGGTTCACTATCTCACATAGGATCTTGTAACTTAATGTGGGAGTAGCACTATTATCCTTTTTATCAGCAAATATTTGTATGCCTATTTTACATATATAGACATGGTCATGTAGAAATTTCTTGAACTAAAATAATTTATAAGTGGAAAAAGTTTAAGAAGCTTTGATTTAGTCTAACTACCTTATTTTACAGGCAAATAAAATAAGACCCAGAGAATGTAATGGCTTTCCTAAAGTTATACAGATAATAAATGATAAATGTAGTTTTTGGATCCATATTCTCTAACTAAAATTTCTTTTTATTATATCTTCTAACTACCATATCAACTTAAAGTCCTTATTAATGATATTTGTTTTTTGCTTGTTAAGGAAGGAAAGAAAGAAGTATTTATTTAGTACCCTCTTTGTGTAAGGTACTATGCTAAGAACTTTACAAATATTATCTTATTTGGTCCTTATAATAATCATGTGGAGTAGGCATTATTGTTTTTAACAATTTACAATAAGGTAAACTAAGACAGAGATTAAATGACTTGACCAAAGTCATATAGTTTATATCTAAGACCATATTTGGACTCAGGTCTTCCTTATTCCAGGCCTGGTGCTTCACTATCTGCCACTGTTATACCTAGAAAATACTAAAAATGACTCAGTATCTTCCTGCCTACAAATCTGGGCTTGTATGCTAATGAGATTGGAATTTTTATAATTCTTCATGAATTTGATTGCAGTGCTGACTGTGGGAGGCTGAATCAAAGCTTATATCATCAAATACATTGGCACCTTCACAGTTTTCCTAAATCAGGAACTTCATCAAGAATGGCAATTGGCATACTGGGGAGATCACTTAAATGTTGTTTCCATTAGTATCAAATCTATTCCTTCCCTAGAGGTGTGGAACTTATAACCCATTATAATAGGACCAACCAATTTGTATGGGCCAGATTATGTATGTGCAGATTCCCTAAGGATCCCATAAGTATTTGTTCTCCAGCATCTCATTTGACATAATCTATGTTAACTTATACAGTTTTTCTGTTTTCTATGAACTGACTCCCATAGGATCATAAAATTGATGGTTCCTCTTTTTGTGAGTCATTTCAATGGAGTTCGTTTTTGTTCTATTTGTTAGGAAATGTTCTTTTGAAAAAGACACCATGCACACACATGTAGAATAAACCCCTGATAAATTACTCTGACTATTACATGGTCTTTTATAAACAGTTTTTATAGTGTGTAATCTTGACATCTCAATCTAGGTTCATTTTGGATAATCTAGCCCTTTGATCACCTTAATATCAATTACACTCCAACATTTTAAAATTCCTTTTAATTTTCTTCTTTGCATATCTGACAATTGAATTCTTTCATAATTTACTATAACTTATAAATGAAACAAAATTGATTCTATCCATAGAGTTGATATTTCTGATTATTTACACATTTTTGTTGTTTAGAATTATTTGGCTGGATCAATTAAATTCTATTTTTTTCCAAACATTATTTAATTATGTTCCCTATGACCCAAAAAGCTTTTGGGAATTTGTATTGCACTTTTATTTCTTTAACAAATTTGTATCTTCTGGCATATAAATACTCTCATGCCATGTCTACACAGCATGAATTTGTCAATGTTGACAACTAGATAGGAAAATAAAAGTCTCCACTGAAAATTCAATTGGGGCTGATATTATTCAGATTTGCTGTCCATAATGATTAAATCAGTCATATAATTATCAGGTTTCCTTTTGTGCTTCATACACAATGACAGCAGGTACTTAATAAATATTTCTTATTGAGTATAGAGGGCAAAAACTATTTCCTTTTGAGGTCTGTCAAGTTATAACACTCACCTAAATGTAATTAGTGCTCAATAAATGATTAACTTCGACTAGCTGGTTCCTCAGTCCCCAAGTAAACCTAAATGGAGGTGACTAGTATCATGAGAGAAAAGATAATGGGCAGGATGGAGAACAGAGAATGCATCTGCTTCTCCCAGGGACTGTGGCACAGGTGCCTCTAAATGACTCCTAATGGTTTAGAGTTAAATCAGAAATTTTATTTATCTTTAATTGACTTGCTATGTTTTTGCTTCATTATACTCAATAATTACATAGTAATAATCAATGGCTGAGTTGTAATTAAATGTCTTCACCAATTTATTTTGAGTCACATTCATGTATTTTTCCTAATAAGACAATTTAATGAGTACATTATGTCTAAAATTGTTTATTGCCTTTATTTCTTCCCTTTTGAAAAACTCTAAAGATTGAACTACTCATTTTAAATGATATTGAGCGTATCTTCTTGCATAAAGTGCTCAGTACTAATAACTCAATAACAATTTGTTTAGGACTTGCACTGTGTCAGACACTGTATTAGGTAGTGGTGATGCAAAATCAAAATGAAAAGCAAAATTCCTGCTTTTATGGAGCTTACATTCAACTGGTGGAAACAAATATATATAAAATAAATACAAGATAATTTTGGGGTGGGAGGAAGGGAAGAAGATCAGTAAATATTTTTGAATTTACATTTAGTAATGAATATTCTTTGAGCTCCTTGGAAAATTTTCAGGTTTTAACTCTTTAAAATGAGACAGCTCCTGTTATGTTTTGTCATCTCTGTGGCCCAAGAGCTGATATATAGAGTGTTCTTTAGTACAACTATATTTTAAAAGGCATTTCAGAAAGCTTGTTTCTTCAGATAGCTCCTAGTTTATATTTCCAATATGCCAGGTATCAATACTGATTCAGATGGCATAGTTGCTAGCACAAAGTAATAGCCACAAAAAAGGAATCTAGATAGTTAGAAGGAAATGAGTTTAGAATTCACAATTATTAAGTTACCATACTTAAGAGAACAATAAATGCATATGCTTATTATCACTTCTTGTTATAAATAATAATAAGGAGCTATTTTATATTTTCTGCTATGTTCCAAATACTTTCAGCATCCTATCTCCTCTTACATAGTTGAGAAAAGTGACAATAGTCGGGTGAATTCTTTCTCCGACCTTGTAACCTAAAAATTTTTAGCCACCAAACCTTTCAGAGTTCACAATAACCAAGACTTCAGGCAATTTTACAGAGCAACCTGACATATCTTCCTTGGGCAAAGGAAAAACAGAAACAAAAATAAATAGGGATAGTCAGCCTGGAACTTAAGACTCCTGTAGTTCTTTTGTGTCACTGCAAACTTTAGCCTGGCTAAAATTGATTCTCTCTTCCCTTCTATTCCCTCCTCTCCTCTCCTTTTCTCTAGTATGACTACAGGCAGCTCAGTGATCTCAAGTGAAACTATTGTTAAATTTTCATTGTGAGCATAAACATCTTGGTAATCAGCAAGTACTAAAAATTAGGACTTCATTCTTTATTTTTTTGATTGACTAGACTTAAGAAAGTGATGGAAAAGATGTTAATAAGATAGATTAAATTTTAAAAGTCATATTTTGAGGAGAATTATTAAATATTTAATCCTATTCCCATGATTCTGCTTTATCTCAAATTAATGAACTTAAAAGTGTGCAGGTTAGTCATCCAAACTATCTTTATTTGACCTAAAACACTAGTATTGAAACTGGCTCCTGTATTTCTATTAGACATGTATATTAGACATGTATGGAAGACAGGTATTGGAAGCTGATTTGAAACTAAATCTGTGACTCAGCTTTGTAATGGCAGCCCATATGGTGCTTTGATTTGTTTTTTAACAGTTTCTTATTCTGATTTACTTTACTTCTGTGTGTTCAAACTCTAAAGTTGGGGCTAAATAGGAGGGGAAAGCCTATAGTCTTGTCTTTCCTAATAAATATTATTATTAGGAAAACACATGTTTATGTGTTGGAGAAGTAAATGTCTTGCAAGGTTTGTCTTATAGTGCTTCAAAAGAGGAATGAGTAAAATTTGCTTTGTGAGTATTAACAAATCATTTAGTCTTTCTGATCCTCAGTTTACCCAGACGATGGGGAAGTGAATAGGGCAGTAAACTCCCAAGGGCTATGACTTCATTCAGTGGTCATTACCAAGTGTAGATTATGTAATAATCTCCAGTATATGGTATCTCAGTGCAAGTGGTCCTTGGGTAATCCCAAAAGCAAAATGGTCTAGAGAATACCTCAACTCATGCAGTATCTTGGGCCTACTGTAAGGGTTAAGAGTGTCTAGGGAAACAGTAGCTAGTCAAAATCTTGGCTGGGAGCCCAGGTTAGTAGGAATGGATATTAAAGAGAATGGACTTTTTCTTGCACAGAGGGAGATAGGGCGTCTATCTTAATTGGTTTGTTCCTATCCAGGCCTCTCTTTCTCAAGCTGGAACTCTTCCTTTCAGCTATAGATGGCTCTATGTAAATTTGCTAAATTTGCTAAGATCCTAAGGTGAGGAGCAGAAAGAGTAAAGCTCCCAGACTGACTCCTTACACTGTATCACCTGCAAAAAATGGTGCTTCTAGTACCATTAATAACCATTCTTTGAATTTCTCCTTCCCATCAGATTTGAATCTGATTGTATCTTCATCTAAATTATATTTATGCATATTCTACACAAGAACAATGTGAAACGCCTATCAAAAACTTCTTTTTAAAGGCTGGGTTAACTATAGCCATGATTTTCTCAACCCAGATCAGGAAATGTAGTAATTCTGTCAAAAAAGGAAATTCAATTAGTCTGGCATACCCTGTTCTTGAGGAAATCATGCTAGTTCATTATAATTGCCATTTCCCTTTTCATTTGTTCAATAACCATTTCTTTAAAAATCTAGAATTTTTCAGAAATCAAATCAAGCTCATTGACCTATTATAGTCTTAGTAATCTTTTCTCTTTTATATAAAAATCATACTTTTTCCTCCTTCTCCAATCTTGTGCTACCTCCAATTGATTTCTATGATGTTTTAAGTATCACTGAGAGTCACTCAGTAATGACATATGCCAGTTCTTTCAGGACAAAAAGAGAACTATGGTTTGACATAAGAGTATGTTTACTTATAGGCATAGGCTGAGACAGAGACCAAAGTATTTTGGAATTTGCAAAGTGCTTTTCTCACACAACAAAGGAATTAATGCAATGGAAGTAGAACATAGGTAATATAAGCACTATTATTCCCATTTTGCTGATGAGAAATTGAATTTTGGTCAAAGAACTATTATGCTTTGTAGCTTAGACATAAATTCAGACTGATTCCAATTCTTGTGATCTTTCAATTACACCATATTTCCGAGGGATGTAAGGTCTGATTGATATTATCATTTCACCTATGCTTTTCTGTTCCTGAGCAGCCTATACTATAGGGAAAGGCAAAAGAAAATGCAATTTTTTTCCTTTTATGTATTTATTATCTTGCTGGAGAGAATAAAGAGGAACAAATAATAACACATCAGAGCAAAATATCATAATTGGAACCAGATGCCTATATCTCATGAGGATGTATTGTTAAGATGTCCCGCTTTCCAAAATATCCACTCTCCCAGGGATGTGCCCAAGAGAACTTAACTTTCAGGAAGAGCTATAGAAGGGATATAACAAAGGTTGGGCAGAAAGCAAACCCAGAGTGATTATTCAGGGAATATCATCTGACAAGTCTGTCATTTTGGTGGAGTGATTATTAACCAGAATCAATTAAAAGAAGAGCTTTTGCCACCATAAGCTACTGATGTTATCTAAAACTGGATGACCCCATTTTGCCATCCAGATGATGCTATCACAATCAGAGAGAAAAAGTCATGGATATGTAAGGACAAGAGGGCAGGCTTCTGCCAATAGTTCTATTAATGGCACAGTACTTGCATTCAGAGACTATACGAGCAACATAAAAAAGCAGATTTAGAATCACAGAAATTAGTGTCTTGCTATAAGAAGGTCCACTATATTGTATTTGTAACTTTATGCACAAAGAAAGGAAGGAGGCCAGAAGAATCATGAGAGATCTATTCATGGCAGAGCAATGCAACATTGGATGCCAGATACTCCTAGGTGGCTTTACATTTTTATTTGAGGGTTCCATTTCCATGTGTGTATATATCTCTGGAGGAAATAGCACGGCACAGGGGCAGAAGAGATTGCTTAAAAAAAAAAAAAGCTATTGTGACTTCAAAATGTACCCTTGATTAGTTTGTTATGTGTGAGGATTTGAGCACATCACGTCATGCCCATGGGCTGTGTTTCCCTTATTTTTAAAATGATTAAGTTGAATGAAATGCCTCTAAGTTTCTTTCCATGGAAAACTGTAGGATCCTGAGTCTTGTGCAGCAGATTGAATGATACTCAAAGGGTTGGACAAGGAGTAAAATAAAAAGCACAATATAGTGACTGGCAAGAAATCAGTAAGCCTGAGTCAAAAAGTTTTTCATGGCAATTCTCAGTATAACCTCCTCTTTTTTAAGTGTGTCTGTTTCATGAGTTGTGAGATCTTTGAGAGGTGAGATAGAATGCAATATATTATAGGACAGCTGAAAGGGATCTCAGGTAGCCAGGCTGCCATTGTCAGGGTAGGCCTGAAAGTCCTGGATTTATTTCCTCTATAGAAATTCTCTGCCCCTTACCACGAGACTAGATCAGAAAAACTATGAAAGTATGCATCTTTTGTGTGCCTATTTCTGATCACAAAAGGAATCCTTGTTTCATATTTCTAAGATCATAAGCAAGTAGGGTGGAGAGATTCTGGCAGAATAGATATTGAGGTGAATTAATCCATGATGAGCAAATTTCTAGAGATCCAGCTACCTAATACTTGGTGGAAGCTTCCCTACTGAGACTCTTTCATTTGCCATTGGGATGAATTTGTTTTAGAAGCTTTGGAATAGAAATCTTGCAAGTTCCAACTAACAACCAACTTACTTGATTTTTTTTTTTCTGATACCCTACAGTGCAAAGTATCAGAAATTTACAAAAAAGTAATTTTGAAGTTTGTTTGTGTCATTGAAAACAACTGCTTGAAAAATTATACCGCACCATAAACCATTCACTTATATTGGTGTAATTCAACATCAATCATGATCAGGGTCATTCACCACGGTCACATAGTCCACAAATATCAATTTGGATAGGTAAGAGAGAAAACATCCTTCCAGTTTTCAAGGAAAGGTCAAGAAGCTCTATCTAGGATTTTTTTTTAAAATGTAGATGAAATCACTAAAAAATAGTATAAAGAAATCATAATGGAAATTTATATTTCTGCTACATAAATAATAAACTGTACCATTCAGGAAATCAGAATTAAATTTATCTAGTCCAATAAATACCTGAAAAAGAGTTCTCTCTGTCACGTGTCTTATAAATGGCTTTTACTGGAAGATCTCAACTTAGAGTGAACCTGTTTCAGCCATTTTGGACAGTTATTTTTGTTAAGGAGAATTTTTGTTGTTGTTGTTGTTACAAAGTGTCAGAATTTCAGAGTTTGAAGGGACCATAGTGACCATTTAGTATGACATATAGTCAAATAGTAATTCCTCACTATAACATAATCAATACTCTGTCAACTGCTTTCTGCTTGAAGGCTTATATTTATAGCAACTTTATAGCCTTCTAATATAATCCATGCCAATTCCACATAGCATTGTTAGAAAGTTTTTCCTTGACTCAAACTTAATGTTTTTCTTTTAACTTTCACTCCTTGCTCTTCATTCTTTCAAACAACACGTTATATCATTTTTTCTTATGACAGCCTTTGAGATACATGAGGACAGGAATAGTGTACTTCCTCAATTTTTTCTAAGTTAGTTATTATCTCCAGCTCCTTCAAGTAATTATCATGTGGGATGAATTGAAAGCCTTTTGTCATTCTGGTTGCCTTTTTTTTGGACTCTCCAGATTATTAATTCTCTTTCCTAAAATGTGGATTCTCTGTCTGAACAAACTATGTTACAAGGTCTCATTCAGACAATCAAAGATGCTAAACATTGGGCAACCTAATGAAGAGATATGTAGCCCATACTTACCTAATATTTAGATTTAACTCTCACATAAAAGCATAATTTTTGTTTCTATACCAAAAAGAACCCCAAAAAGATTTCCTTTTACAAAATTTTAGTTAAAGACCTGGGACTATCAAGATTAGTGATAAGAAGTATGAAGTATAATCTAATAATGTCCTCCCTCTTAAAAAGTCATTAAACAGATACTTTGAAGATCTCTTCTCCATATCTACAGATAGGGAAATAAGAAGGAATAATTTTAATCCTAATATTGGAGACCATTACCTTCAGGATGAAGGTGAATGACAGTAATGGAACTTTGTTTTTCACATTTCTTCCATGCAGTCTTGAAAAATTAGAACATTTTTAATTTGCTTCAGTTGACTTGTAACCTTATACAGTAGATTTTGGTCACCATTAGGGTAGAAACTTTAAATTTAGATAGATGGATAGAGATATATTTCTTCTCCCTATGCCTTGCATCCATTGTATAAATTGAAATAACTAAATAGTTCACTTAATATAAAACTGGGCCTGGAGTTAGGAAGACTTCACTTCAAAACCAGTATCCTGTGATACTTCCTAACTCGTTGATCCTGGAAAAATGACTTCTACTTGCCCGAGTTTCCCCAAGATAGCACCCACCTCCCAGGATTATTACAAAAATCAAATTAGATACTGGTTGTGTAGCACTTCGTACAATGCCTAGCATATATTAGGAAATTAATAAATGTTTATTGCTCCCTTTCTATATTTACTAAAAGTTTACTGATTCAAGCTAAGTGTGTGATCCAGTGAAAAGTGGAGTAGTTCTGTTATCAGAGGCCCTTAGTTTTAGATTCTGCTTCTGATTTTTAATATCTGTGTCATCCAGAGAAGTCACTTCATTTTTCCAGACTTCAGCTTTCTCATCAGCAAAATGAGGGAGCTGGACTATTGCTGTTCAGTCATTTCAGTCATGTTTGACCCTTTTTGACCACTATTTGAGGCTTTCTTCACAAAGACAATTGAGTGGTTTACCATTTCTTTCTCCAGATCAGATCAGAAACTGAAGCAAAAAAAGATGACTTGTCTAAGTCACACTTAGGTAAGATTTGAACTCAAAAAAAATAAGTTTTCCTGATTCCAGTTTTGACACTTTATTTTACCATTATGGTCCCTAAGATTTATCTTAGTTGTAAATCTAAGATCCTATGATTGTTTAGCTTCCTCCCTACTCTATGATGCTTGATAGGATTTTGATAAAACAAATAAAAACCCCACATATATAACATTTATTCTTGCTCAGAAGTCAAATTTTCAATTAGGCGTTTCTTTACTGAGATAATCTATATCTTCATCAACCTGGTATCTCTAAGTTAGTTCACTAACTTACTCTTACACTGCTGCTGTAGAGGATTCATTTTAAAATCTCCATCAAAATTTTTCTAGTTTTTAGGTTTCTAGAAGTGTAAAATTACCCCATATGTTTGGGATAATCACCAGAACCATTTTCTTAACTGACCAGATATTTTATGTCAGAAGCAGGCTGACTAAGTTGCCCAGAAGCCCACAGAATATCTCAAAAACTCTTCTATAGAGAATTTGTGAAGTTTCTGAGGGAAGGGGACCAAGAGATCCTGTATTTCACTTATTCCAATGCCTCTATTTCACAATGAAGAAAATGACATTAAAAGTCACCTAACCATTTAAAGGCAATTTCCAAACTAGAGCCCCCCAAAACTGATAAGCTGTCCTGTAGTTATTTTTGTTTTTGTTTATCACTCCAACGTGTTGTTTTACAAATTTTGTTCATGGTTTTTCTCACACTTTCTAAGCACATAGTGAAGTTAGCACTTTACTGTGAGTTTCTCACAGAATGTAAAATGTGTTAATGGCCTACTCTGTAAGAAATCTTCAAGAGAAGAATAGAATTAAGTATGTCATTTATTCTAATAGTAGGGGTGGGGGAGGCTTTATTTTACATTGTTGATAGTAATCAAAGATCAATAGTGGTATACTTGAAGTGTGGTGTAGTAAAAAGTTCCTGAAAATGACAGGTTTAAATTCCAACTACTACTTGAATTTTGGGATTTGTTTCCTCTTCTTGTTCAGTCATTCCACCCTCGTGCCCTTTTTTTCCCCTGACTTTTACTGATTCTATGCAGTTTTGTTGGCAAAGATACTGGAGTGATTTGGCATTTCCTTCTCCATTTCATTTCACAGATGAGTAACTGAGGCAAACAGGGTTAAGTGATTTTTCAGCCTCATATAGCATGTATATGGCCAAATTTGAACTCAGGAAGATGACTCTTTTCAGGCCTGGTGCTCTAGCCACTAAACTAGGTGATCTCTAAGAGTCATTCCAGCTTTAAATTGTTTTAATCTGCCGTGTTTCTGCTGTGTATGCTATTTGAAGGTACTACCCAGGATGATGTAACTGTTGTAGCATATGGACCAAAGGAAAATACTTTCAGAATATAATGAAGAACAACTAAGATTGTTCCTCTACAGGGATAAATAATTCCAAATGTATATAATACTATGGTAATGAATCCACAAGACTTAGTACATTTCATAAATTATAATCCTCTCATCTTTTCCAAATGAAGCCAATAAAAAGACCTTGCTATATAAGATATATTTACTTGTTAACATGTTCATCCCACAAAGACAAATACTTATTGATCAGACTCTACCAAATTTGTGGACATTCTTATTGTGTTTCTGCATACACAGTTAATTTTATCTTTAATTGACACCTTACATACTGTAAACCAGGAGGAAATGGCTGATTGCACCTGAAGACTGAAATTCATTCCTAATTAGTCATTTCTACAGGTTTGTTGTTGAATGTTGTCATTATGTTTAATTGTAGGCAAAAATTATTCTGTTCAGAGAGGAAAAGCTGACAATTTGTCCCTTAAGTCACAAAAGTTAGCACTACAGGATATTTCTCATTACCATTAACCATTAATAGTCCAAATTTTGTAAGGTGATTAAAAATATAGGTCTTATTATCTGGTAAAACATCTGACATTTTCATAAAGAATCTGCATAATATTGATATTTCAAATATTTTTCTGCTCAATTTGGATTAATAAGAAGAGGTTCAAATGTTCTTTCAGTAAGCATTTCAAGAAATCCATTTCAACTGCAACCTTATTCCTTAGAAAAGTTAGTAAATTAACCAAACACATTGGGGTTTAGGTCCTGTCTCTGCTATCTATAAACACTGGACAGGATGCTTAAAGTCGCAGCCTCAGTTTCCTCATCTGAATAACAAAAAATTGGATTAGATGTCTCCCAAGGTTCCTTTCCAAACTTAACACCCGTCAATTCATGAAACTATGAATTTCAATCCTGTTGGGCTATTTAAATTTCACTCTAGACATTTCATTTCATGGTACTGAGAGTCCCGGTGAAGCATTTTGATATTTTAATCAATTTAGGAAAAGTGAAATATAATTTTATAAGTTCATTTAGAAGTATGGAGAAGGTAACTTTTATTATTACTAGAAGGACAGGAAATATTGTATTGACTTAGTTTCTCATCTCTATGGTGCTTAATTTATTTTATTTTATTTCTTGACAGTGGTCTCTGAGGAAAGTGAAATTTAACTTTCCAGATAACTGTCTGATCCTGTACAAGTCATTTAACCTTGGGCCTCAATTTCTTTATCTGTAAAGTAATGGGTTTATATTCAGTGATTTCTAAAAGTTCCTTTCTGTTCTAAATCTATTCCAAATATTAAAAATCCAACTGTATATCTAAGTTCCAAGAGCTGTTTCTGTATAGAAAAATTTGCACTTAGAAGTTTTACATTATTTTAGAATTTAAGAGATAAGATAGATTATAGAAGTCATTTGGTTTGATCCCTTAAATTTCACTCATCCAATAGTTCCTCATTACCACCCCAGAATCAGAGCATTTTTGGGGGGCACTATAGACTAAATATCAGAGCTCACAAATCCCTAGCAAATGCTTTTACTACCAGATCTAAAATAGTTCAAAGCAAAATACAGTGATTATGATAAAAATATTTGACTATCAAAATAATCCACACATGCAGGGACACAGTATCTAATAGATTTCCTTTCCCTTCCCAATAAACTACCTCTTGATTTCCTAATTGTGAAACTAGTCCCTGACGCCTCAAGTTTTCTTATTCACATCATGGAACAGTTTTCAGTCAGATCTCATTTGATCCTGTAAAAATCTCTGCAGGAATTAGAGACAGATTTAATAATAATCTTCAATTTTTTCTATCCCAGCTCTCTTTTAAAATGCCTTCAGTGCTTAGAGACTTCCCTAATCTGCTCCTCCTGTACATATAATCTTTGGGATGTAATATTCAGGTCCTGTGTTCAGAGGCCACAACTCTGTACCTTAAAATCTCATGGAGAACTATAGAGAGGAGAGCCTGTGATTATGCAGGCCTGAGACTCTTTCATACTAATGAAGAAACTGGGGGCCAAAGGAGGTCAAATGTGATTTGTTCCTGTGTGACAAAGCTAACTAGTAGCAGAGCCAAAATTCATAATTAGGACCTAAATCTTTAGATTCTCTAGTGTTCTTTCTATTTTATCATCAAACATGAAAATACTTTATGTTGTAATAAAGTTCATTTCTTCTTGACTTTTCTTCTTAGAAGAAATAATATCTTAGCAATGTATTATTTTTCATAGATACTGCATTCAGAATTTTATTTTTACATCTGATTTTTGGGGGGATTTCACCAATGTCTGAACTTCCTTCACTAATTCCTAGCAGCAAGCCATCTGTAATTTAGATTATTAGCTTCTTTTGGAGTATTGAGATGTTAAATGATTTGCTGGTCACTACAGAGCCAATATGTATCACTCATGTCATGAACCCAGATTTACAAAGGTTAGGCCTCATTATATTATTCTGTCCTTTGTTTTGATAATTTGAAATAGTTTTCCTTAAAAAAAGAACAATAGCTCCTGTAGTAGGTTAGTTTTGCCAGAAGAACCATATGGTTCTGTTATCTGGACAGAATCCCTCAACAGTTTTGAACACCTCAGCAGTAATATAATTAATCAATTAGGAAGTGAATGACATGAGATTTTGCTGCCAAAGAAACTTCATATAAACTGAGCTTTAGCAGTTTATTTTGCTATAAAGTCTATATAAAACCCCTTTGAATTCACTTACTATTACAGTGTCAATAGGCAAGTAAGACATGAAACATTGCAATAATGAATAAGGATATGAGCATGCATTATTATTTGGAGAGAGAGCAAAATCTGGTAGCAGTGAAACCTATGCAAAAGAGCAATTGCAGGTAGAGTTCAGTTATTCTGTGTTAAGCTACATCCCAGGTTCCTAGTTTTCATAATGAATGGAGCATAACACCAGTTCAGAATACCACAGATGAAGTATCATATTTCTCATGTTGAAACATTATCCCATAGATAATACGATGGCAGGAAATACAGAATTAGTAATTTTAACTGTAAATGTAAATGGGATGAACGATCCCATCAAACGGAGACGGATAGTAGATTGGATCAAAAAGCAGAACCCTACAATATGTTGCCTACAGGAAACACACTTAAAGCAGGGAGATACATACAGAGTAAAGGTAAAAGGTTGGAACAGAGCCTATTATGCTTCAGGTAAAGCCAAAAAAGCAGGGGTAGCTATCCTTATCTCAGATCAAGTAAAAGCAGAAGTAGATCTCGTTAAAAAAGATAAGGAAGGAAACTATATCCTGCTGAAAGGTAGCATAAATAATGAAGCCATATCAATACTAAACATATATGCACCAAGTGGTATAGCATCTAACTTTCTAAAGGAAAAGTTAAGAGAACTGCAAGAAGAAATAGACAGTAAAACTATAATAGTGGGAGATCTCAACCTTGCACTCTCAGATTTAGACAAATCAAACCACAAAACAAACAAGAAAGAAATTAAAAAAGTAAATAGAACATTAGAAAAACTAGGTATGATAGACCTTTGGAGAAAACTGAATGGCAATAGGAAGGAATATACTTTCTTCTCAGCAGTTCATGGATCCTATACAAAAATTGACCATATACTAGGACATAAAGATCTCAAAATTAAATGTAGGAAGGCAGAAATAATAAATGCCTTCTTCTCAGATCACAATGCAATAAAAGCTACATTCAGTAAAAAGTTAGGGGTAAATAGACCAAAAAGTAATTGGAAACTGAATAATCTCATCTTAAAGAATGACTGGGTGAAAGAGCAAATTATAGAAACAATTAACAATTTCACCCAAGATAATGATAATGATGAGACATCATATCAAAATCTTTGGGATGCAGCTAAAGCGGTAATAAGGGGAAATTTTATATCTTTAGAGGCTTATTTGAAGAAAATTGAGAAAGAGAAGATTAACGAATTGGGCTTACAACTTAAAAGGCTAGAAAAAGACCAAATTATAAACCCCCAACCAAAAATTAAACTCGAAATACAAAAATTAAAAGGAGAAATCAATAAAATTGAAAGTAAAAAAACTATTGAATTAATAAATAAAACCAAGAGTTGGTTTTATGAAAAAGCCAATAAAATAGACAAACCTTTGGTAAATTTGATCAAAAAAAAGAAAGAGGAAAATCAAATTGATAGTCTTACAAATGAAAAGGGGGATCTTTCCACCAATGAAGAGGAAATTAGAGAAATAATAAGGAGTTACTTTGCCCAACTTTATGCCAATAAATTTGATAACTTAAGTGAAATGGATGACTTCCTCCAAAAATATAGGCTCCCTAGATTAACAGAGGAGGAGATAAATTGCTTAAATAGTCCCATTTCAGAAAAAGAAATAGAACAAGCTATTAATCAACTCCCCAGGAAAAAATCCCCAGGGCCAGATGGATTCACATGTGAATTCTACCAAACATTTAAAGAACAATTAGCCCCAATGTTATATAAATTATTTGAAAAAATAGGGGATGAAGGAGTCCTACCAAATTCCTTTTATGACACAGACATGGTACTGATACCTAAACCTGGTAGATCGAAAACTGAGAAAGAAAATTATAGACCAATCTCCTTAATGAATATTGATGCTAAAATCTTAAATAAGATATTAGCAAAAAGACTTCAGAAAATCATCTCCAAGATAATACACTATGATCAAGTAGGATTTATTCCAGGAATGCAGGGCTGGTTTAATATTAGGAAAACTATTAATATAATTGACCATATTAATAATCAAACTAATAAGAACCATATGATCATCTCAATAGATGCAGAAAAAGCATTTGACAAAATCCAACATCCATTCCTACTAAAAACTCTTGAGAGTATAGGAATAAATGGATTATTCCTTAGAATAATCAGGAGTATATATTTAAGACCGTCAGTAAGCATAATATGCAATAGAAATAAACTGCAACCTTTCCCAGTAAGATCAGGAGTGAAACAAGGTTGCCCACTATCACCATTACTATTCAATATAGTACTAGAAACGCTAGCCTCGGCAGTAAGAGCCGAGAAAGAGATTCAAGGAATTAGAGTAGGAAATGAGGAAATTAAACTATCACTTTTTGCAGATGACATGATGGTATACTTAGAGAACCCCAAAGACTCTGCTAAAAAGCTACTAGAAATAATTCAAAATTTCAGCAAAGTGGCAGGATACAAAATAAATCCACATAAATCCTCGGCATTTTTATATATCACTAACAAAATGCAACAGCAAGAGATACAAAGAGAAATTCCATTCCAAACAAATGTTGAGAGTATAAAATATTTGGGAATCCATCTACCAAAGAAAAGTCAGGAATTATATGAGAAAAATTACAAAACACTTGCCACAAAAATAAAATCAGATTTAAATAATTGGAAAGACATTCAATGCTCTTGGATAGGCCGAGCGAATATAATAAAGATGACAATACTCCCCAAACTAATCTATTTATTTAGTGCTATACCAATCAGACTCCCAAGAAACTATTTTAATGACCTAGAAAAAATAACAACAAAATTCATATGGAAGAATAAAAGGTCAAGAATTGCAAGGGAACTAATGAAAAAAAACTCAGAGGAAGGTGGTCTAAGTGTACCTGATCTAAAGCTATATTATATAGCAGCAGTCACCAAAACCATTTGGTATTGGCTAAGAAATAGACCGGTAGATCAGTGGAACAGATTAGATACAAAGGACAAAAAAGGGTACATCTATAGCAATCTAATCTTTGACAAACCCAAAGATTCCAACATTAGGGATAAAAATTCATTATTCGGAAAAAACTGTTGGGAAAACTGGAAATTAGTATGGCAGAAATTAGATATGGATCCACACTTAACACCATATACCAAGATAAGATCAAAATGGGTCCATGATTTAGGCATAAAGAGGGAGATAATAAATAGATTAGAGGAACAGAGGATAATCTACCTCTCAGACTTGTGGAGGAGGAAGGAATTTATGACCAGAGGAGAACTAGAGATCATTATTGATCACAAAATAGAAGATTTTGATTACATCAAACTAAAAAGTTTCTGTACAAATAATACTAATGCAAACAAGATTAGAAGGGAAGTAACAAATTGGGAAAATATTTTTAAAAACAAAGGTTCTGACAAAGGTCTCATTTCCAAAATATATAGAGAACTGACCATAATTTATAAGAAACCAAACCATTCTCCAATTGATAAATGGTCAAAGGATATGAACAGACAATTCTCAGAGGAAGAAATTGAAACTATATCCACTCACATGAAAGAGTGTTCCAAATCACTACTGATCAGAGAAATGCAAATTAAGACCACTCTGAGATACCACTACACACCTGTCAGATTGGCTAAGATGACAGGAACAAATAATGACGAATGTTGGAGGGGATGTGGGGAAATTGGGACACTAATACATTGCTGGTGGAGTTGTGAAAGAATCCAGCCATTCTGGAGAGCAATCTGGAATTATGCCCAAAAAGTTATCAAACAGTGCATACCCTTTGACCCAGCAGCGCTACTACTGGGATTATATCCCAAAGAAATACTAAAGAGCGGAAAGAGACATATATGTGCCAAAATGTTTGTGGCAGCTCTTTTTGTTGTAGCTAGAAACTGGAAGATGAATGGATGTCCATCAGTTGGAGAATGGTTGGGTAAATTGTGGTATATGAAAGTTATGGAATATTATTGCTCAGTAAGAAATGACCAGCAGGAGGAATACAGAGAGGGTTGGAGAGACTTAAATCAACTGATGCTGAGTGAAATGAGCAGAACCAGAAGATCACTGTATACTTCAACAACGATACTGTATGAGGATGTATTCTGATGGAAGTGGAAATCTTCAACATAAAGAAGATCCAACTCACTTCCAGTTGATCAATGATGGACAGAGGTAGCTACACCCAGAGAAGAAACACTGGGAGGGGAATGTAAATTGTTAGCACTAATATCTGTCTGCCCAGGTTGCATGTACCTTCGGATTCTAATGTTTATTGTGCAACAAGAAAATGATATTCACACACATGTATTGTACTTAGACTATATTGTAACACATGTAAAATGTATGGTATTGCCTGTCGTCGGGGGGAGGGAATAAGGGAGGGGGGGTAATTTGGAAAAATGAATACAAGGGATAATATTATAAAATATATATATATATATAATAAAAAAAAAATTTAAAAAAAAAATAAAATAAAAAAAAAAATTAAAAAAAAAAAATACAGAAATGTGCTATTATAGGTGAGCACTAACAGCGTGTTCAAATCTCTGGGAACATATTTCAAAATGCTTGTATAATAAAAGAAGAATGATGAAAACCTAAAAAAAAAAAAAAAAAAGAAACATTATCCCATAAAACATTTAGCATTCCCAGGAGTATTTGCCTCTGTAGATTAAAGGTTTACATTTTGTCCTTTGCTTTAGTGAGCAGAGAAAGAGTGATATTACTTCCTCTGTGGGTTTGTAGCTAAATATTGTGAAGTTTCAACAAATTAAACTTTCAGAGGATTAGAATGGAACCAGGCAAAACTGCTTTATGAAAATAATTTTTATCATAAAAGTCTTTATAAAGTCTTTATATATCTGTGAATTCTTAGTTTTTATTACATCAGGGTCATTAGAGTAAGTGTTACAAATTAACAACTATAACAAGACAACTAGGTGGTGCTATAGAGTACTGGGCCTGGGGTCAAGAAGACTCCTCTTCCTGAACTCAATCTTGGCCTTAGACAGCCAATTATGTGACACTGGGCAACTTCTTTTATCTTGTTTGCTTTAGTTTCCTCATGTATAAAATGAGTTGGGAAGGAAATGGCAAACCATTCCAATGTCTTTGTCAAAACAAAACAAAACAAAACAAAACAAAACTCCCAATGGTATCACAGTGAGTCAGATGTGACTGAAAAATGACTTACCAGCAACAATAGCAATAAAGTATTAACAATATATTCTTTAATGTGAGAGGCAGCATAGTATAGCTGGGTATAGGATCTTTAGAGACCTGGATTTGATTTCTGACACTTATAGACTATGTGAGACTGGGCAAATTATTAACCTCTCAGTGCTTTTCACAACTCTTTAAGAATATAAGTTTCAAAAAAGGTGCTGAATCTTACTTGTAATACTTCTAATTATGTGTGTTTTGGAATGAGATATCCAGTCAACTTTTACATAATTTTAATGATACTGCAAGGAATCTCAAGTTTCCTAAAGGGCATTTACTGCTATCATCTCTCTAATGTTTAATACATCTACTGCCACCAAGGATTAATATGGTGGCCTTGTATTTTAAATGTACTCATTTGGGGTATATTTTTAACTCTCCTAAAATATGAGTGTTATAAATATAATTTCCAATGGGAGTTCTGTATTTAGACTTTCCATATGAAGATTTGAAGATAGCTTTCTGTTGGTTCTTTGTGAATAATAATGTGGATATATTTCATTCAAATAATTTCGTGCTGTAAGTTGATTTCTAAATTTTTCATCTATTAAATTTTGTATTGAGATACAAAAACAAAAGAAGGTGATGAGTTACACTGATAGAGGGAGTTTCCTCAGCAGAAAATTCTCTATATCAACCCTTGTGCTTATGTAACTCACCACTTTTAAAGGTCCATAATTTAATCAGTAGGTATACACCTTCTATAGAAATATCTCAAAACCCCTCCCTATGTGACTATACAATGTTATGAATAAGCAAACCTCATTCTAGCTCCTCCAAAATAAATCATTATCTTGTATTGAACCGAGAGACTAGGGTTCCTACCAAGTCTCAGTGAGGCATTAGGCTAGGACATTAGTAGATTACTAATATCATAATGTTGTACCAAATATTTATTATGGGATAATGTTTTAACAAGAGAAGTATAATATTTCATCTGTGATATTCTGATACTGGTAATGTGTTCCATTCATTGTGAAAACTAGTAACCTGGATGTAGTTTAACATGGAATGAATGAACTCCCTCTACAAATTTTCCTTTACATAGTTTCTCTGCTACCAGATGGTGCTATTTCTCTGAACATTCATGCATGCTCATGTTCTTATTCATCACTATAATATTTCATGTCTTATTGTTGCTGTGATAGTATGTGAATCCAATCCAAATAATTGTCCCCAAACCAGATCTGGAATGTATAAAATGAATGAGTTAGTGTACAAACCATTTATTAAGCATTTATTGTATCCATAGCACTGTGCTAAGTAGTTAGAACAAAACAAATGGAAAAGAGACATAAATAGTAAGCAGATAATTTGAGCAATATAGATAATTAAGCCAACATGTTGAACCCCAGCATGAATTGAAATTACCAGAATAACTTGTTTACCCTGCTCCAATTTATTAGATGATTCCCCAGATATTCATTTCTAAAGGCTGAAATCAATTTGCTCATGTCATAAGTTATCTTCATATATTTGGGTAAAAGGAGCATAAGTGATTCTTTTTTAAATTCATTTATTTTCAACATTTACTTTTTACATTTCTCTCTCCCTTCCTTCCTTCCTTCCTTCCTTCCTTTACACTCCACAAGATGGCAACCAATCTGATATAGGTTATACATGTATGAGCATATTAAACATATTTCCACATTAGTTATGTTGTGAAAGAAGAATCAAAACAAAAAGGAAAAACCATGAGGAAGAAAAAAAAAAACCCAACAACAAATGAAAATAGTATGATTCTATCTACATTGAGACTCCATAGTTCTTTCTCTGAATGTAAATAGCATCTTTAATCAAGAGTCTTGGAATTGTCTTAGAGCATTGTATTACTAAGAAGAGCTAAATCTATAAAAGTTGATCATGCACACAATGTTGGTGTTATTGTGTACAATGTTCTCCTCACTCTGCTCACTTCACTCAGAATCAATTCAGGTAAGTCTTTCCAGGTTTTTCTAAAATCTGTCTGTTCATTATTTCTTTTAGCACAATAGTATTCTATTACATTCATTTACCACAACTCGTTTAGCCATTCCTCAATTAATGGACATCCTGATTTCTAATTTTTTGCTATCATGAGGAGAGCTGCTATAAATATTTTTTGTACATGTGGGTCCTTTTCTTTTTGGAATACCTAGTAGTGGTAGTGGTATTACTGGATAAAAGTGTATATACAGTTTTATAGCCCTTTGGGTTATTTCCAAATTATTCTCCATAATGGTTGAATCAGTTCACAATTCCAACAATAATGCATTAGTGTTCCAATTAGCCCATATCTTTTTCAATCTTATTCTTGAGAAAGATAAGATGTTTATACATATGTGTTTCCTTAATTCTCCCACAATTTCAAAATCTTACTATTAACATCGTACATATGAGAAATTTTTTTTTGTGTGAATCTTGACAAGTTCTCAAAGATATACCTGGCAATAAGATATTTGTGAAATAAAATAGTCTGATATGTCCTTTTGCCCTAACAGAGCAGAAGAGTATCCCTTCTTCAGATGCATCCTTTAGTCTTTCATTTACTCTGCATTTGACAATGTTTATTAAATCAGCTTTTATTATCTTATTTAGTACTATTACAATTATCTATTCTAATTCATTTTATGAAGTATTGAAAAATTAATCTGAAAACAGGAACAGTTAGGTAGAACTCTGGATAAAGCACTGACTCTGGAATCAAGAGGACCTGAGGTCAAATTTGGCTTCAGACATTCAGTAGCTCTGTGACTCTGATCAAGTCATTTAACACTGATTGCCCCCCCCCCCCAAACAAAAAGAAAGAAAGAAAGATTAATCTAAAAACATTACTTTCATCCCATAATTTTCATGCTCAAATATCTGCTCTGTCAATTTAGTGTGTGTGGGAAATTCAGCTCACAATCCAACTCCTCAATTAGACTGCCTCTAATCATTGTAGTCTTCAATCTCATACCTGATTGTTATCAATATGTTTAAAAAGCATTATTGAAGTGCTAGACATTGGGATAGGTAGAAGGTTGGAAGAGAATAAAAAAAGAATTGATAGCTCCCCTCCTGTAAGATACTTACAATCTAGTACATTATTCTTTCTTTTGAGCTCCGGTATTATATTCTGAAGATACACACACACACACACACACACACACACACACACACACATGTTAATATACATATTTGTGTGTGTTTATATATTGTAATTTCTTGTCTCTCCAAGGTGATTTCTAGATTCTTAAGAGGAATGACAATTTCTTTAAACATTTAAAAATTTTCCTTACTTCTAATTATAATATTGATTCCAAAGTATACTCTTTAATAATAGATATATTTTATTTATATATTACCTTTATTCCCAAGGAGCAACAGTTTTTCTGAATGGTTGGGGATCCTCTCCAGAGGCAGGAATGCTTTCATTCAAGTCCATTTAAAACATACAATTATGTGGATCAGGTGAGAGACTTGATCTCTTCGTACCCATAAAATAAATCTCTATGCATATATATGGCAGTGACACTTTGCAGTGATATAATATAGTTTTCTCATCTGGGAGTTCCCTGTGTCAAGAGAACCACAAGTCCAGTACTCATTCTTATTTTTTTAAAAAAATTCCAAAATATAACTATTCTTCTTCCTTTATTGAGTAAATTAACTCTAATAACAAAGAAATGAATAAAAAGAGGAAAAAATGCAGTTCAACAAAACTATTACTTTAATAGTGTATTATAGAATATTCAATATTCAAATTTCTATCTCTTAATTCCATAATTTTCATTCCATATATTTATTCTATATTCCTCCATCTCTTCAAAGAGAAAGAAGAATATTTCTTCAACTATTCATTGAATTGGTCATTTTGATTATTCAACATTTATTTTCATTTTTTCTTACTATATTGTTATAATTTACATTCACAGTCATGAAAATATATATATTTGATTCTATTATTTTATCATGAGTCAATTCATATGTCTTCCTATGCTTTTCTTTCATTATATTTGTCACTTACAATAGTGTAATAATATTCCATTTCACTTTTGAAGGCATGAATTTAGCTCTTTTCAATTGGTGGATATCACTAAAGTAATTTTTTTTTTTTTTATGCTGAGGCAATTGGGGTTAAGTGACTTGCTCAGGGTCACACAGCTAGGAAGTGTTAAGTGTCTAAGGTCAAATTTGAGCTCAGGTCCTCCTGACTTCAGGGCTAGTGCTCTCTCCACTGCACCACCTAGCAGCCCCACCCCCAAATTAAATTCTTAATAGATTCAGTTTCCTTGAACTTTATTCATATGTCTTGTTGATATTCTTAGGTTATTTTATGTGAATGTATTTTTGTGTGTATGTGTATGTATGTATTCCTTCACATTAGAAACGTAATTCTTTGAGACTAGGGTCTACATTATTTATTTCTGGATCATGAGTAACATAAAACTTAAAAAGAGGATTCTCTGTATATTGACTACTTAATTTTGGTTTGTAGGCAAACTAACATAAATATAGAGACTACATACAGATGTGCTTTGTACATACTGAAAGGATATAACTTTTGTTCTTAATCTTACTGTTGGTAGTCCTTCTATGGATTTCATGAATTGAGGATTTTTCAATGTTCAGATAAGATCTTTGCAGAAGAAATAGTTTTGAGCTAGTATTTGAATGAATACTAGAAGTATTCTAGTCATGAAAGCAAAGGCAAAGAAGTCATGAAATAGGATATTGTATCTCTACTATTTGGAGCAAGGGGGAAAAACCTTTAACAACCTAGAATGAATATATATTTTTATTAAGCAAGGTAAAATGGGGACATAAAGAACATAAAGTAAAAAAAAAAAAAGTAAAAATGAAGAGGACGAGGACTACTTTGTAAATTTTATGAGGGCAGGAAGCATTTCTTAACTTTGTATCTATCACAGTGTTTATTAAAATGTTTGTTATATAGTTAAGAGAATGGATGAATAAATTATGATATATGAATGTTATGGAATATTACTGTTCTATAAGAAATGATCATGGGGATGATTTTAGAGAGGCCTGGAGAGACTTACATGAACTGACACTAAATGAAATGAGCAGAACCAAGAGATCATTGTCATTGTATGCAAGAGCATCAATATTATATGATGATCAATTATGATGAACATGACTCATTCCAACAATAAGATGATTGATGCCAATGATGAATAGAGACATCTATATCAAGAGAGATGACTGTAGGAACTGAATGTGGATCACAACATAACATTCTCACTCTTTTTTTGTTTCCTTGCATTTTGTTTTCTTACTCATTTACCTTCTTCTTTTGATCTGATTTCTCTTGTGCAGCAAGAGAATTGTATAACTATGTTTATATATATATATATATATATGTATGTATACATATATATATATATATATATATTGGATTAAGCATATATTTTAACATGTTTAACATATATTGAATTGCTTGCTATCTAAGGGAGGGGATGGGGAGAGGGAGGAGAAAATCTGAAACACAAAGCTATGCAAGGGTCAATGTTGTCAAATTATCAGTGCATATGATTTGAAAATAAAAAGCTTTATAAAAAAATGAGACAAAAACATGAAGTTGAGGGATATAGCCATGACATTTATTTTTAGAGTGATAGTCTAAAGGAAACAGATGTGAACATTTCAGGGGTTGGGGAGTTGAGGGAGGAACTAGATAAGATATAAAAGTACTCTCTTGGTTTTTCCCCATCTTTATTTCTCTGCTTGTTACTACAAAGAAAGAATCACTCTAAAGTCCTTATCATGAATTAGTAACCCCTCTTCAATGGAAGTGATTGATATGGACTTTTGTGATTAGAGAACAGAAATTAACAAAATCAATTTTATTTTAAAGATATAAATACAAGAAGCTGTCTAGGATCTCTTGAAAATATTTCACAAATATTTGATTCTTCCATTTGAACATTCTGAGCTCTAATATCCTTATGTGGAAATATCCTAACAGGTTTTCTAATATCAATCTGGAGAATCAAGGTATATGATAGGGTTAGCTTGCAAAGTCTTGAGCTGAAGGAAAAAAGGGCTAATAAAAGTTAGACTGGTTGGAAACAAATGAAGGTACCTAACATTGAATCAGTAAGAGTAAGTAGTAGTTTTATTTTTATGTGGTACTGGGATGAGGGCCAATTGGCCTTTAAAAGATAGTTTCCATAGCTACCACACTGAATCAAAAGAAAATGCTGTGGTAGCAGTTTTTTCTCCTGTTGATACCTTCATAGTTTTGAGCTAGCCACCAAGTCGTGTACTTTTCAGTAGATTTGGCAGTTGTGGGTAGCTGAAATTCTGTGAAAAGCTCAAACTAGCTTCAATCTAGACAGTTCCTTTGTTGTGATTTTCACATCATGAATACTGCCTATGACCATTGCTGTCACTCCATTCAAAAGAGACAATAGGGACAGTTTTCACTAAATCATCAGCTCTCCCAAAATAGGAAGACTTTTTTTATTTTAAAAAGTGAAAATACTCAATTTAAATTACTTAAGAATCCAGCTCTAAGATGCTCTGATCTGTTCTGCCATGGGATAGTTTAAAGTTCAAAGGGTTTTTAAAAGAAGCTAAAAATAGTTTTTTTTCTTGTTTTTTTTTTTTAGTACATTTTAAAAGTAAGAGCACCATAAATCTACCAAATAAGGGAAACATAAAAGGAATATCACCAGATAGTAGTCATCCTTATTCAAAGTAATACATTAAAAATGTTGATTGTTTATTTCTACAGTGTTCTGCTTGTATCATGAAGTTGGATATTACAATCATTCAACATTTAACATAAAGAATGGTTAAAACCTTTATGTACCACAAAGGATCATTTAAAGACATAGAATCCCCCACCTGGAAAAGTAGCTCAGAAATTTAGTGTAGATCCAATTTCCTTTTGCAGAAAACACTGTGGGAATCAGAGGTATGACATTATTTCTCAGATCACTCAGCAAATGAAGGCTTGAGAACTTGGATCTTGTGACATTCAGGCTAGTGCCATATTCAGTGAATTGTATAATTTAATGGGTACCTCGGACAGCTATAGATAGGTGCCTAAGAGGGGAGAAAAAATCACTCTTCTTCTCTTTTATTGTTTGAATTTGAAATTTTGGAATTTGGGGATAGTTTAATCTTATACTATTTTCTATAGTTGAGGTTAATTTCTTAGCTCTTTGAATGCTTATTGATATCCTTTTATGATTCAGTGGCCTAAGATTGACTCCAAGATAAATGTAAATAGAAGGAAGAATAGAAGGATTTTTTTCTGGTATACACAGACACCTTATACCCATAATATTCAATTTAAATTTGGGGACTTGTTTGGAAATGAAGACAAGTAAAATAAGAGATAGTTTTTGTTTGTTTGTTTTTAACCAGGGCCTTCCAAGTGTTTTTACTCCACATTTTGGTAGTCTATTTGTAAATAAATACACTTCTGCAATATTAAATCAAGAGTTAGGATATTTAAAAGTTGAGTTGCCATTCTACCAGTAACATGCTCTAAGGATAAAATACTTTTACCTCTTTGGACCTAAATGTCCTCATGCAGAAAATGAAGACAGTGAGAAAAGAAAGGAATCAAATATTTATTAAGTGCTTACTATATTCTGAGTGTTAGAGATGGAAATACAAGCAAAATGAAAAGATAGTCTCTGTTCTAAAGGAACTTACATTTCAATGTGTAAAGACAAAATACAAAAGACAATTGAAAACTAAGGTAAGAAACAAGATTTGGGATGGAATGTAAAGTAATAAGTCAGAGAGGAAGGTAATAGTGAAGGCTAGCCTAAGTTTCTCCAGAAATGGAGGAAATGAAAGCCTCAGGAGGAATTCAACAGTAGAAGTTTTTTGCAAAACTCTTCCAGGTTGAGAAAGGGTGGTTAAATGTTCCTGTATTTGGAAGCCCCAAGTGTTGAAGGAAGTTTGGCCATTAAACAGCTATAGAAACATGGTTTTGAAACCCAGAAACCAGGAATGGGGCCAGGAAGAGAATAAGAGGTTTAATCTAGGCTCTAGAAGATCATCTTTAAGACCCTATCTCATATCTTCAGATCTATAAATTTCTTAACACAATGATTAGCACAGAGGAAGCAAATAATAAATTCTTGTAAACTTTTAATACCAGGAGGAGGTAGCAAGAAAGTTTTTGAGACTTAGGAAAAACAATAATATATGTGAAGTAGGCATTTACTTCCCAAAGTCATGGAATCAACGTGCTATACAGATCCTGGAGTATCTGTCCAGGATGGACATAGTATATTTCAGGATGAAATTATTATGTCCATGCATTTGTGGTTAATAAACCATATTTTGTTAGTTATTTAAATAAAATGAAAAGATTACGAGGCCAGATATTGCTGATGAATTAAATAATATAAAATGTTTTGAGCTATTCATAGGGATTATATTATATTGCTGAGTAGCAACTAAAACTTTTAATGGAGGACATCTACAAAATAGAATTCTTGGGAATTTCTGGTAAGCAGTTCAAACAACAAAACTGAGCCAAAAAAAAAAAACCTCTTTCACTGATGATAATAAATATAAACTAAGAAATTTTAAAGGAGGACATTGAAGCCCAGAAAAATTAAGTTATTTGCCCAAGAAAAATACTGATAGCAAGTTTCAGAGCTAAGATTTGAATGCAGGTCTAATATAAAATCCAGTTTTTGGTTTTGTTTTTTTTCATTATATACAAGTTGAGAGGTTATTCTTTTCCTTTGGGTCTACTTTTTGGGTTTATCTCAATCCAAATGATTTATTCACTGTTATTAAGCATTTCTTTTTTTAAGTGGCATCTTTAGTCTCAGTTTCTACATTGGGGATTTGCACCAGCACCAGCCTCTGCTACCTTACTGTGCTTCTGAAGCAGAGAGTAGCTAATCCCCACTGTAGTCTGGATGCCACTGCCTGTAGCTTTGTTAAAGTTCTGAATGGAGTAGGGAATGCCTTAATCCTGGTTTCCCTCCATTTTACTGCATAATTTTACTAATGTGGAATATGGAATTAAAAAATAAAATTGAGACCACTATTTGAAAAAAAAAAGTTTTACAAAAAGGCTGTCAGTTGAGAAACACATTATTTGATTCAGTATCTAAAAGACAGTTTTCTTTGCCACTTGCATTCTCAGGCAGTCTGAGTTAGTTATCAACTTAAGAAAATAAAAATCTAAGAACATTTTTAGGTCTCTGGTTATGTGCAACTAAATAAGCTAAAGGCAGCTAGGTGGTGGATTACCAGGCCTAGAGTAAGGTAGATTCATCTTTCAAATATCAAATCTAGCCTCAAGCATTTTCTAGATGTGTGGCTCTGGGCAAGTTACTTAACCTTGTTTGCCTCAGTTTCCTCATCTATAAAATGAGTTAGAGAAGGAAATGGCAAACCATTCCAACATCTTTGCCAAGAAAACTACAAATGGGGTGGCAAAGACTCAGAAAACTACTAAGCAAAAACAAATAAGCTAAAATCTCTGCTTATTATTTCATGTTATTGTGAGAAGAAAAGCTTCTTGTTGCAACTACAGTCTTTTTACTCGTTGATCCTTTTTCAGAAGGGAACATTATACTACCCTCCTCTGTGATCATAACTCTATTAATAATTGAACTGTTTTCTCTTCAGTGCAAATTCCTTCTTCCTTTCAAATGCTTTTGTCTCAAGTAAAAACATTTCTAATCATGGCTCTGCCATGACCATTTTTACTAATGATCACTTGACCATTAACTGATGATTTTTTTTTCATCCACAGAAAGTTAAATAAAATTGTTTGTTAAGGTATAGAGTGATTGAAATCTACATGGATGCAGAGCTTGCCAATGAAATTAGAGATGCTTAAAGTATTGTCAATGTTAAATAGCTAGATTTTCTATATACAATTGGATAGCATATTTAATTTCCTTATTAAACAAGTTAATTGTCTTTTGAGATCCACAAAGATTAAAACAAAACAAAACAAAACAAAATAATAAGCATAACCAAGTGATACTCAAAGTCTACTTTTCTAAGATATCAGCAATCTGGGTATAAGTGAAATCTTCATTTAGTGTTTTTAGAATTTGTGATTCTCAGAAAACTAGATATATTTTATATATATATTTAGTACATACTCCCACAGTACAAATATTGGATGTTGTATGGAAAGAATGCATGGATGTTAGAATTAATTGTTTGACTTTCATTGATTCAGATGATTGTATGAAGATATTTTCCTAAAGTCAACTGCCCCTGCCATCTGGACCTGAAATTCAAACTTCATTTTCTACAACTTATACTTTTATGTAGCAATTGGATAAGCAATAACAGTCTTTCATACGTTCCTACAACCTTAAAATTTGTCCTTGACTTATATGTATACACAAACATATACACACACATACATAAAATTTGTGTATGTGTGTGTGCACAATGGTCAAATATATATTGGCTTAATATTTTTATTCCAATGTCTGTATTTTTCTTCATGCATGTTGGCTTTGTTTCTCTAATATCAAGTTCCTAGGGAATGAATACTATTTGTATGGTTCTCATTATATGATGCTTAACTCAGGGCTAGACACAATTAAACATTTAATAGATATTTTTGGACAATATTGGAGTTATCCATTCTTCAATGTTGATTAGAAAGGTTCCTTTACAGATATTTCATAGGTTGGCTATTCTGTTACAGGGCAATCTGACTTTATTTTTGGTAGAGAGTGATTAAGGAAAATGTGTCAAGATTTATTCATCTTAATATGGCAAGATAAAGATTGTTTTGGCAACATATAATAATTAAATCTAGTGAACAGAAACTGAAAGAGAATACCATATGGAAATATTGTTAAGGACTATGGATGTGTGGATATGTGGATACATTTTCTCAGGAATTGGAAAAATGCCAATGTAATGTATAATAATTTTCTAGTAGTCACAACCAATTTGGATAAGCAATGCTTCCAAGACAGCATAGCATTCCATTTCTTCAAAACTTGAAAATTAGCTAATGACCAAGCAAGGCCTAAAGAAATAAGGCAATGAAAGCTAAAGAATATTAGGCATTTGGCCTAAAACCAATTGTATTCTAGGTCTCTTTTCTAGTCTCATTTGTTTTTAGAATTTGTGATTCTCAGAAAACTAGATATATTTTATATAGGCTCTATCCTAATAGTCTGGTATGTTGGTGAATAATAAGGAAAGAGTGAGTAGAAAGAAAGCACATTGTAATAAAATATTTAAGTTTGTATTCTAAGGTGATACAGATATAGTCCTTTGAAAAAAGTATCAGAAGTAATACTATGATCAAATAGTAACACTGAAAGAGGAAATCTGTATATTTTGTGCAATTGTGTGACATTGAGCTAGTCACTTTTTTTTCTTATATATCTAAAAGTAAGGGATGGAGCTACAAAACCTTTAAGGACCTTTAAGTTCTAATATTTCATAATAATATAATTTTGTACCTATTATTAAATTGAGGGATAACAGCTAGATTCATACTCATAAGAATGTACCATCTGAAGAATGGGGAAGAATTAAAGTACTTTCTACCTCAGTTGCCCTGAGACTAAGAAAGATAGGAGATTCAAAGAGTTCACCTTATCAGATATTTTATGCAAGCGAAGGCCATTAGAAAGGGTGGTCATTGTTATATTCAGTCTTTACTATACTTCCCCAGAGCAGGGAGAAGGGAAAATTCCACTTATCCTTTTCTATCAGTGAGTAGCTACTGTATCTGAATGAAGACAGATTCTTTGTTCACAGAACACACTAACAAGTTATGGAGGAAATAGGTGCTGAAGGGTAAACACAGTCATTTTTTTTTTTTTTTGTGCTCTGGAAAAACCTGAAAATTTCTGATAAATTTGTCTTTATATGCACTTTAGAATTTGTAAAGTATTAACACTGGGATTCTCCATTAGGTAGATTTATTGTCCAAAGACAACAGAGCTATTTCTTGTCTGTTTCGCTTTTCTGGTCCAAGTCCTTATAATCCACATTCTAGCCTTATAATGTTTGTGGCTGCTCAGTTTTGGTGGAGAACTCCACCTAAATTGACTTAATAATGAACATTCTTACTTGATGTGTCTAACTAGTAAGGAAAGTTTAAGAATATTTTAATTGACTGACTTGCTGCATTTGCTAGTTTAGACAAAGAATGTCTAGTTTATCATTTCTGTATTCTGCCCATAGTTAAGAGACCCAAGAAATGAAAAGAATGTGAAAAAAAGTCAGAGAGGCTTGAGTTTAGGTCATGGAGTGGATATTTTGCACTTGATAAATCAACCTTTTTGAGGCTGTTTCTTTATTCGTAAAATAAAGATAATGCCCCTAGCATTGCTTATATCAATAGTGATATAAAGAAAATACTTTTTTAATCGTAAAGTGTTATAAAAATACAAACTCAATATTTCTACTTAATTTCCATTATATTTATATTGTGCCTACAAGGCACTGTTCCATGCATTGTTATATGCTCCTCACACTGGTCCAGACCAGATAGATGATATATGTAAGTCTTATTCTAATTTCAATGAGGAGGAAAATAAGGATTAAAGAAATTCAGCAACTTGCCCAAATGTATACAGAAAATATTGATTAGAATTTGGACTGGCGCACTCATTTCTGGGAGTTCAGAATTCACTATACCACTTTAGTGGTACAATGGGTAGAGAGGGCTACATCTGGAGTCAGGAATATGTGGGGTTTATATCCCAACTCAGACACTTACTAGCTGTTTGTGCTTAAGCAACTCATATAACTTCTGTTTATCTCAGTGTCCTCATCTATACAAATAAGGGTAATAATAGAATCTACCTACAGGGTTGTTGTGATGATCAAATTAGATGATATTTGCAAAGTACTTAGCCCAGTGCCTGGAACACATAGGAACTATATAAATGCTTATTCCTATCACACCCCCTTTTCATTCATTCCATATAAGGCTTTGGTATCTTGATATGCTAAGCTAGTGACACTACTTTAGGAGCTCAAAGTCAAAAGTAGCTGACTGATGCAGATACTTGATTCTATAACACATATTGCAGGAAGAGATAAAGTGTCAGAACTCTAATATGTACCAATTAAATTGGAATTTTAACTTTTATAAGATTAGATTTGTTGATTTGCTGCCTTGAGAATACCAAAATCATGTACCTACTCCAAAAAAAACCACTTTGCCATAAGAATCTATCATTGATGGTGTGGAGCAGAAAAGAAGCAAAGCTTTCTGATCAGGGTAATAGAGCATTGTGGTGACAAGAGCACTAGTTTTGAATCCTGGCTCTGCTTCTTCCTGTTTTTGTAATCTTAAGCAAGTCATTTGATTTCTCTGGACCTCAGGGTAAACTCATCTATACAGTGAAACAATTGGATTAGATAACTTTCAGGATCTTTTAGCACTCTAAAATCAATATGTACTAACAAGTAGTACATTTATTAAATTTACCCTATGTGTCAGACACTGTGTTAAACGTTGAGGATACAAATACAAAAAAAAAAAAGAAAAAAGATATATTTCCTTACCAGTGGAGTGTCAGATCTTAAACTGGGAAAGACAACATACAAGAGGGAACTGAAAAGTGGGAAGTGGGGTGAGGACCAGGATTCTAATACTGCCTTTGCACATGGTGGTAAAACCCAGAGAATGAAGGATCATTTATCTGGCCTTTTCTTTACAGTGGACAGTAAGAATTCTTTAAATGCATAAATGCTTAGAATTACAGAGGAAACCAATTATGTTGAAATACAATGAAATATAATGATCAATGTTGAAATACAATTTGAAAAACCAATTTTCAGGTTTCATTTCCAGGTTAAAACCCATTAATAGAGGTTTTCCTCCTAATTAATGGGTAAATGCTTTGTAATTAATTTTTATTAAACATACTTTGCCAACTTATAATGTTGCTTCATTTGCTTCTATGTAAACTATATTTTCAAAGACTTAATAATATTTTGTTCTTTTTTTCAAGAGAACAGATGGTCTAGTTGAAAGAATGGGCAATTTGGAATCAGAAGCTCCTTGGGTAGAGTCTAAGTTCACACAATAGTTCTCTGACCTTGGACAAACAACTTTACTGAATCTTTTCTCACTTTTCAGATGAAGATAGTAATGTTGACATTAAGAACTTGATAAAGTTGTTTAGATTAAATAAGAAGAAAATGTATGGAAAACAATTCATAAATGTGGACCCATTCTCTAGTATAAAGATGGTCTTGGGCTCATGAAAAGGGTAAAAATATTGTCAGAGTATGCAGGACTGGAAGAGTTTTGAATATGGGCTTGGTAAGAGACTGTTTTACACTAACCATCCTAAATAAATGAGAAGATACTGATCAACAAGCTGGCTATAGAATAATGCTATGGAGACCAGGAGCTAAGTATGGAATACTGTTGTTTTAGTGATTATTCACACTTATAAAAATCAAACATCTTTTAAATCATGAAATAGTATTAAATAGGTAAATGTTACTTAAGATCTTTAACATTAAATACATATTTTAGAAATATTCCTTAGTCCATGATCTGAGAAAATGGAAGCTCTAATCCAGCTTGTCTATTGATAACCTTTTTTAAATTAGTGAACATAAATTAATGGGGCAAACAGAATGGTGATGATGATGATGATGATAATAGCTAACATTTTTATCGCACTTATTGTATGTATACCAGGCAGTATGTTAAAGCACTTTATAATTATTATCACATTTGATTCTCATGACAATCCTGGGAGGAAGGTCTATAAATACATCCATTTGATGAATGAAGAAATTGAGGCAAATGGGTAAAGTAATTGGGTCACATAGTTAGCAAATTTCTATGGCCATATTTAAACTCAGAACTTCCTGACTGCAGAACCAAGGCTCTTTCTACTATGTCACCTAGTATGGCATAAGGAAAGAGCCTTGACTCTGGAGTCAGGCAAGCAAAACCTGCCTTTAATATTAGAGGATCCAAGATGGCAAACTTAAAAGTCAGGGATTTACCTGAGCTCTTCCAAATTCTCCTCCAAACAAATTTGAAACCTCACATTGAATTCTGCAGCTACAAAGGTAACAAAAAGGCAGGCTGAAACAATTCTATAAGACAACTTAGGAGATCAGCAAAAATCATCTGTCTCACCAGGGTAATGGTCAAGCTTGGAGCACAGTGGAACTTGGGCTATGCCTAGGAAGCCAGCAAGGCCACCTTTGGAGGTGGCTTATAGCAGTCACTTCAGGATCTCTCAGCCCACAGCTGGTAACACAGTTTGACAACTAATTAGTCACACATAAATTATGGGAAGCCCTTTGCTGACACTGGATGCAGGACCCTGTTGGATTGCCCTTACACAGTTGCAAGTAGCAATCCCAGGGTAAATAGGAACACGAGAGCACTCGGGCTTTTAGCAGCAGTAGTATGAGGACCTGTAGTTCTAGTTCAGAGAACAGTGTGGCTTCTCAGAGAGGTAGGGGCCCTGCTCTTTAAGTTCAAGGCAGAAAAGAATACAAGTACTTGTTCCTGCAGGAGAGCAGGGATCCTGGTCACACTTCTAGGGTAGGGAAGCTTGCTTATTATGGTAGAGCACAGGCCAGAAGAGCAGTGACCACACTTTTTTCCTTGGATCATATCACCCTGGAAGAACCAAAAACTTATAGGAAAAAGAACTATTATGTACCAAAAATATTTATAGCTGCTCTTTTTGTGACAGCAAAGTATTTCAAATTGAGGGGATAACCATCAATTAGAGAGTGGTTGAGCAAGTTATGGTGTATGATTGTGATGGAATACTATTGTGTTATAAAACATGATGAGCAAGATGTTTTCAGAAAAATCTGGGAAGATTTATATGATCTGGTGCAAGATAAAGTAAACAGAACCAAAAAGACATTGTGAATAGTCAAATCAATTTATATGGTGATCAGTTGTGAATGGCTTAGCTCTTATTCTTAGGAATAAAATGATCCATCTCTAGAGAATCAACTGATGGAATCTGAATGCAAATCAAAGCATATTTTTTTAATCTTTTTATTTTTTGTTTTTATTTTCTTTTGCAACATGGCTTTTTTTTTGCATGATGACGTGTATAATCTATATGAAATTGCTTACTTTCTTGAGGAGAAGGAGAGGGAGGGAGAAAATGTGGAAGTCATTTTAAAAATGAATCTCAAATATTTTTAGATATAAATGGGAAAAATAAAATTAAAAATTTCAGAAAATACTTATTACTTCTGTGACTTTGGGCAAAGCTCTTAATTTTCCTGAGCTTCATCTCTTTTAGTTGTAAAATTAAAGTATTGGATTAGATAGCCTCTGAGGGTCCTTCCAGTTTTTTATGTATAATCTCATGATCTTGTAAATCTTAATTGTAATATCAAGGCTGACACATAAAGGTAACAATGACAACAGTGTCTCTGCTTATATTTCCCGTTAGATTTGTTATTTATTCTGTCTATGGAGGGAAGGTTTTTTTTTCTTGTTTGTTTACTGAAACAGTCATGTTTCTGCTGAACACAGAATACTGTTATCAGTGCACTAGGCAGGAGACAGTTTGGTGTATTTCATGTTATGAGAATCCTTCATGTTGAAAAGAAGTATCACTTATCTTTCAGACTAGCTTTGTAATGTGTGCATATGTCTGTGGTAAAGTTGTTACTGATGTGCTATATTTTGTTTTGTTATTTTAATTGGAGAGGCATAAACACAAAGGTTTTTCTAATTAGTCGAATTGATAGCATATTTTCAGCTAACAGTAGTCTAGCTTGTAATTCAGATACTCTCTAGTTGACTCTAAATAATATACTTGGTTGCCTTTATTTCTCAGCTTCTTTGTTTTGGCTCAGTTTTAGATAATAAGCTATTTGACACAATTCCTCCCCTGCTCTCCACCATATTCATCCTCTTTTAAATACATTTCAGTGGTTCTGAGTTTAATATTACTTCTTAAGCATCTAATTTGTCAGAGCTTATAATCATAGCTGAGGACACTGGCTTTGACTTTGTCTTGAAGACTTCTATAACACAATAGTGGATAAACAATAACTATGTGCCATTAGCTTGCAATTATTTTTAATGTTTGAGTTTATACCTGGGCTTGAAGATTAACTCAGCAAAATATACTGCCTAATATGAATAAATTGTTTCATTTCTCATCATTTCCTTATATACTGCATTATTTTATTTGAATTTTACTACAATGTTCCTAAATTCATTCATTCATCTGAGCATTAATATTTTCAAAGATGAAAAAATTTGAAACTAGTCCTCTTTTTCCTTCCTCCAACTATCCTACATAGCTTTAGATAAGAGTAGATTCAAAAGTAGTGAAACAAAGCATACAAGATTCTCTTTGAGTATATTTGTAGGAATCTTTTACTGTAGGAAAATACATAACAGAAGACACACAAAAACAATCAGTTAAACCATGGTATATAATATGTCTCCTAAAAAAAAATTGTTTGGATTGAGATGGAATGGCAAAAAGAAATGGCTCTTGTTTCCAAATATCCTTTAAATGGATTATTTTATTATAATGTGATGTGTGGGTATGTTGTAGTTTTACTTTTCTAAGTTTGTTCACATAAAGCAAGTGTTTATTATAGAATATATTTTCAAATATTCACTATCTGAGAACATGGCAAAAGAAATCAAAACCAAAACCAAAACCAAACAAACAAAAACACCACTACAAACCCATACTCGCTGTATAAAAGGGAACTATGATGACTTATGACAATGTCAACTAAAATCATTAATACTTAATTATTCCTTCTGTTACTTTCATAATAGTTGACAGGTTTGAAATGAATAGCTGATTTGGAGGGGGAAAGTTTTTAAAATTCTTGTCTGTTTTGCTTGTTTGCTTGGTAAAGATATATTCTCTGAGCATTGGAAGACTATTAGCTTTATTGGAGTTTTGGTTCTCCAACATTATTTTCATTCTTTAAATTTGCTCATAATGAAATGGAAGCATAGTAAATATCTGAGACCTGGACATCTGATTCATGAGGCTAATGGAGAAAAATAGGAAGAGACTGAGTAGAAGGTTGAAAAGAATGTTCATTGGGAATCATTCGATAGAAATTCTTGATTATTCAGAATTTTTTAAGTCAGCCCCTTGGGGAAAGAAGGAGATTACAAAATGGATAGAATTTGAGCAAGTCAATTTCTTTCTTTATTAATACAATTTTCCACTCATCCTGATATCTGCCCCTTACTCTTCTTGCCATTTCGTGACTGATAGAGAAGGAAAAGAGAGGACTAGATTTGGGTTAGATGTGATAAAGTCTGTCAAGTTCTACAAAATGTTATGTGAAAATATCAGTGAAACTGTGAAAAGGTACAACCTTTTAGGAAAGCAATTTGGAATTATGCAAATAAAATGATTAAAATATCAATATGTTTGGAATAGAAGATTCCATTATTGAATTTATATCCCAATGAAACCATCAATAAAATGAAAGTCCCATTATACTCCTAAACATTTATAGCAACACTTTCTGAATTGGAATCAAAGTCAATGCCCATTAATTGGGGAATGGCTGAATGAATTTGTGGCATGTGAATAATGGAATACTGCTGTGATATATAAGAAATCATGTGTGTGATGGATGGGAAAAGCATAGAAAAAGCTATATAAACTGATACAAAATGAAGTAAGGAGAGCCAAGAAAACAATATACACATTAATTACAACAATGTAAATGGAAAGAACACAGTACACCAAAAATAAAATAAATAAATTTAGTAAAATGATAACAATCAATTGGGACCCAAATGAAGAAAAGAAAGAAAAACATTCCTTTGTGGAGCCAGAAAGACTATACATGCACATGTATTTAGATCTTCTCAATATATTAACTAGTTGTGCTGATTTTTCTCTTTCTGTAAAAAAAAGAAAAAGCACTCAGTTTTATCATATGGAATGGCTTGTCTGAGTGGGGGAAAAGAAGTTATACATAGAATACTATGGTGAAGTGAGAAACAGAAAACATCAATAAAAATTTTAAAAAGAATTCCATGTGGGTAATTTGCTGAATTTTAGAATTTAGTAGAGTAGTTTCAATCACTTTCCATTGAAACACTATCTTTGGAAATTGGAGTATTGATGACTATGATAAAAGCTTTATTGTAAAATGAAATTTCTATTCTTTCTCACCGTCACATTGATAGGGCTAAAGACAAAGGATATATTAAATGACTTCTAAGTAAATTGTCCAAGTGTTCGAGACACTTTTTAAAGAAGTTTTGGTAAAAAACAACAACAACAACAACAACAACAACAACAACAACAAAACATAAAGAAAGAGGTTTCTGAGAGTGTTTCAGAGAGTATAAACTACTTAAGAGAAAAGATTTTATCTGTTGGATAAAAGGCAAGAGATTCAATAGTTACATTTTGAATATAAGAATGTCAGTTTATTGACTTCAGTCTCTTCATAGAGAGACAAAATAATCCCAATACAGCTGGGAGTTTAAGAAGATAAAAAGGATTGCACATTGTTCACATTCACTGTAGACTTTTATCCAAGCAATACAATTTATACATTTTACCAAGGGTAATTCAACAAATATATTCTAAATTTCCTGTATAGGAGAGCCAAATGAGCCTCTTGGTAAAGGTTTAGAAAAAGTTAATACTTTGTTATTGGCTTCTGAAAATGGGAATATCTTTATTGTGAGTTTTATTGAGAATAGAAAATATTAATAATCATAGGACTATAAACTAAGAGTTTGAAGGAACCTTTCAGGTTATTCAATTCAACACAATCATGTGATTTTCCCCAGATTTTAAAGGCAGATGCAAATGTTGGCATCAGAGAATGGTGCCAGTTCTAATGTCCTTTCCACTGCCCCATACTAGTTCCCCAAGGCACTATATCTCTTAACCAATTCACCTATTCTAATATTTTCACATATTTTGTAATATTCTAAATAATTTAAACTACTCTCTAGCTTCCAAACTTGAATGTCTGTTTTCTGTATTCACCCTTTGTCTTTTATTGCAATATAGTCTTCTAACCCTGACCTACTTTTGGAATTAGCCTTGACTTCAAGAGATTTCTCCTTTCTCTGTACTATCATGGAAATTTGATTGCTCTTTTCCTATACCCTGATGACTTAATCAGAATTGTTGTATTTTTTATTTTGGGGGCATAATAGATAATATGTGTCTGTAAGGGCCAAACTTATTGTTTTACTTTTCTTTGTACTAGCCCTGTATCTCAGACATAAAGCTAAATAAACACTTGATGACTAAATGTAAGCATGCAATAAATTAACTTCTAAATGGACAAGTATTTAATAAAGCAAGTATCAGCGATGAAACAAACATAATATTTTAAATGATGGGCAAATAGATAAACTGAAATAGTAATTACTCACTTTTTAAACTGAATCTACCAAAGGACCTATTAGGACTATGTCTTGTGCTCATTAGAGGCTTAATTCAGGTAATCACCTTCAGCTTCATTCCACTTCCTCAGGTCTATTTGTTGAATTCTTTCTTATCTTGCAAAGTTTAGCTCAGGACTTTTTCCACTTTAGCATACTCAACTACTCCCTCTCCCTTTGGTGTTCTCTTCATTCTCCATACTAATTTTTCTCCTTTGCATTGCACTTTTAAACTTTCCTTCACTTCCATTGAACTCTACTTATATTCTATTTGATTGCATGTAATTGGATGCTGCTGAGCTGGAACTGTATATATACACACAAGAATCCCATATGGGCTACTATATAGGTTATATATATGTTTATATCATGACTCTTCCAACTGACATTATTAAGCTCTGTGAAGATGTGGACTCCAGTACTCCATTATATCTGGTATCTCATTAATATGGATATTCCATTCAGTAATACAAATCATAACCTATCCATGTTTGGCCTTCCCCTGTGACTTTTATGCTAATATGTAGTTGCATGTAGTTGCATGCTTGAATTGATTTAATATTTCAAAATAAATAATAGATATATGAAATTTGTTTCTTTTCTAATATGACTTTCATCTTCTTCAATTATGACCTTCATCTTCACTGATTGATATTGTATAATGAATGCTTTTCCCCATCTGAATAGCCTTTATTGGTGGATATCCAGAGTAGTCATTTTTATTAGAGTGCAACATTAATTTGCTGCTCCTACAGCAAATTAATTATTACATTATTACTATTACATTACTCATGTAATAGAAATACATTGTTAGGAAGTGATTGAATGGAGACACTTTAAAGAAATATTTATTGCCACTGAATACATTGCAATCTTCATTACTACAGAAGAGAATTTCCTTCCTCTCCCCACCATGTAAAAACTAGGTTGTATAAAGAGATTTTCTTTGATTCTGAAGCATATTTTTACCAGGAGATTGTTTTCTTCTTATGTAAATCATATTAATATTAAAAGTAGGGTAAAGATCTCCTGCAGTCACAGTGCCAAGCAGGATAGCACCTATCCAGTTTAATTCAATTTTTCAAACAATAGACAAAGCAGAATGCATCTGCTTGGCAGCTTGTGTTCTAGATATAACAGCTATCTTGTTTCCCTTGGTCTGGTTTAATCAGCATTGCTATTCACTTGAAACTTTCTTATCAATCTTTTATTTATTCTGGTTGTGAATTTTCCTTCCTTTCTTTCCTTCCCTTTTGTGAAGTTGTTTCTGTTTTTTAACTAAGCAAGTTTTCACACACAACAGGCTTATTATATTGTCCTGAAACCATTTTCAAAGGACCTCTCTATTTTATTTGTGAAAGACTATTCTAAGGAGGCTTCTTTTCTCTTGGGCTAGTTAGGACACTGCTTATTATTCTACCATTGACATTTTGAATTTGTTTCCACCTCTGGTCTCTTCTAGGTAGATTTTTTTCTTGATTGAGCAGTTCTTCAAAGTAGATGGATTCTCCTTCTTTAATGGAATTCCCATCTATGACAATCAACTTCTTCAGGCTTTAAATGATCAGACTTTTCTTTTGTATAGATACCTGCTAAATCTTTTCTTTTTTTCTTTTTGAAAATGAGAACTTGGAAAAAGCCAAAGATGAGAGAAAACACATGATGCTTTTGTTCACTGTGCTCAAGGATGGCATTAGCTACAAATCTCAGTTTTGCCATTATCTATTAGAAGTCCATTCTTTTTCTTTCTTACCTAGTTACTGGGGAGACAATCTTGGGATGGAACACAAAGGGCTTTGGAGAATTTTTCCCCATCTTTGTGAAAAAAGGCTAGAATCAAAACCAAAGTGAATAAATCCTTCAAATAAAGATAGATCCTATTTATCTTGAGATTTATTTACTATGTGGATAGCATGTGCTGTAGAAGTCTTTAAAAGCTATTTCTTTTCTGAGAAGTGAATTTGGAGCTCATTATAATCACCAGACTTTGAAACTGTCTTCCCCATCCTTTCCCACATTTTCATTACTGTCCATAAATAGTCAAATTATTAGCAGTTATTTTTAAATGAAATGTGTATTCATTTTTTTTTTTGACAAACAACATGTTCTTTGGACCTCAGTTCCACATTTAAAAAGTGAGGAATTTTGGATCAGGTGACCTCCAAGTTACTCAACAATTCTGAATTTTAGCATTATAATGATTTCAGGTTTAATGTTATTGAGGAGTTTATTTTGTTTGCTTTGAAACATAGCAAATATGTTGTGTGTATTTGTGTGAATGTGTGACTTTGTATTTTACTAAGGTGATGATAAATTGGAATTACAAGGTCTCCAATTAATTTATTAATCTAGAGAAGACACATACCAAAAAATGTCCAGAAATCATGAATTAACAATAAGCTAACTTATTATGGACTTTAGGAAAACAGAGTAATTTAACTTTGAATATTTCACTATAATTAAGAGTAACTGGGTTATATTTCACCAAATTTTCAGTGGTTCAGAGAAAAGAAGTTGAGATCTGACATGACATATTCTACTGGGTTTTTTCTTTTTTGGACAATAAGTTTTCAAAATGTTAAAAACTAGAGGTAATGGAACTCTTTTAAGCATAATACTGTGTCTGTCTGTCTGTCTGACTCTCTCTCTCTCTCTCTCTCTCTCTCTCTCTCTCTCTCTCTCTCTCTCTCTCTCACTGTCTCTCTCTCTCTACTTTCTCTGTTGCTGTCTCTCTCTGTATCTCTATGTCTCTTTCTCTTTCTGTCTCTGTCTCTGTCTGTCCGTCTGTCTGTCTTTCAAATGGAAGGGAGGAACTTATAGTTCACCTAATTCCAAGTTCTGGCTCCCACTTGCTTGTAGTTGAGTTGGGGGAAGGAAGAAAGAAATTTTGTCTCTCCTTTCTTGGAAACCAAAACAGTAAAAAATGCTAATAAAATTCCAAAAGTGAAACATCCCAGAGAGAAAGAATTGAATGGTACAGCCTCACTGTAATAAGCTACTAAAATAAAGAAATTTTTGAATGAATCTATCCTTTTAAAACTCATCTTTAAGAAAATCTTGATTGATGCCATTAGTCATGGAGATCCACAGAAACCAACCTGAAGTAAGCATCATGTTCATATTCTATGGCAGCCAATCCCAAATCTTTCAGCAAATAGTCAGAGTACATATATAGCTCCATCGATGTCCTTTTCTGATTAAAGCCCATAATTTACAACTTCACCAAGATTAGAATTCAGCTAATCAGAATTCTCCTTGATCAACCCTCTACTAAACCCTATACTCATTTTGCTTTGCCTCTGTGTCAAATTCTAAGACTTTGGATGAACTCTCTATTTCTACCTGTTTCTGGAAATTTAATCCATTCTTTAAAACTCATTCATGTCACTTATTCCATGAAATCTTTTCTTTGATCTTCTCCTCAGAATGCTCCTAGTACATTTTCTTTCATTTACTTTATTTATTCTCCATTTTCCCTACTAAATTTCCAATTCCTTGAAGAGAAAGATCATATATTATTTATTTTTACAGCCCTCTTATGCCTAAGGTCTTACTAAAGTAATTAATCCATAAGTTAATATTGAAGCTATCAGATTGGCAGACTATTGATCATGGGTTAGGAGAACTGAGTTTTTGCCATTAAATGATTATACAGCCCTGAATAAATTATATTTGGACTTTAGTTTCCTCTTTCATAAATCAAAGTATTACAGTAGATGGTTTGATAGCTCCTTTAAATTCTAAAATTCTATGATTTCTGAAGTAGTTTGGTATATGTATCATATCATGCTCCCTTTTCTAATGGCACTGTCTTTGATTCTAATTCTACTAAGGGTTCTGTAATCTATAGCCATGACTTTTTTGTAGAAAATAGATCTTTCCCTGATTTCATATTCATGGTATCCATCTTCTGTACATGGCAGATGAGGAGTAAAAAGCCACAGTAATGGCAGTATCTTCATGGTTACATTTATTCTAACTAGGTCTTATTAATGAAATTCTTGGGGAAAAAAATTAAGTCAGCAGTATGGGTGCCCCGGATTACTCTCACTGAGATAGAACTATTAGAATGAGAAGAGGGAACTGGGAAAATAAAATCAGAAGTGATAAGTAGGGCATCTAGATAAATAGTTTAATCTGAAAGGAACCAGGAAGCTGGGAAAGTCATGTTATAAACACTTTCTAAAAAAAAGATTCCTCACTCAACCTGCTGGCTGCCCTACTTTCAATAAAATTGCATCTCACATTTATATTACTCTTTAAGCCTTGCAAACACTTTAAATATGATTTATGTGATCCTCATGTTATTAGTACAAACGAAAAAAATGAATGTTAAGTGATTTTCCCAAGATTTTCCCAGCTAATCAGTATCTAAAGTGGTATTCCAGCCCAGATTTATTTGACCCCCACATTCAATGCTTTATCCACTAAATTACACTTCCTCTCTCCTACACTATGTGGGCTTCTCTAGCCTTTCTCTTTAGAATATTAGGGGAAGGAAAAATTTGAATTGGAAGCCACCAGTTATCAAGATGGTTGTTTAAAGGACAAAGAAATGACACAAAATTCTTGGAAACAGTTTACTGTCTACATTATAGTCTGAGCAACCACATTTGTATAAAATGATGCTCAAGTATGTCTTAGACCATATTCATCTTGAATAGCATATGTTGATTGAAACTCCTTTCCAATCCAAACTGTTTTATCCTGAACACTATTGTTCCCATTTCTAGCTACCACTTTTCCTAGGCAGTTGGACAACTATTATTAAACAGTCTTTTTATTATCTCTGTTTAATTCACTGGGTTCACTTCCCCTTCCCCTTTCTTTTTTTGTTTTTCTTTCTTTTTTTTTTTTTATCTTACCATGTCCTTAAAACAGATATTTTTCAAGAATGCTTAGATGTATTTACCTACTAATAGAAAGTTTACAATAACCTTTTTAAAAGAATTCATTTTTAATATCTGGCTGTTTTGCTCATATCCTAATAAAATATCTGCTGTTGTTTCATTACAAGTTACTTTTTTTCATCTTCTGTAAATTCTTTTTTCTTTCCACTTTTAGAATATCCTAGATCATGACATATTTTGGTTCTTTTTGTGTCTTTGTAATTTTCCTCTCCCTCTTAGGAGTTCATGTAATATAAGGTACATTAATCTATTTCACAGTCTGACTTCAATTCATGAATAATATATTTGACATTAGGATCTTTGTTTTCTTATCAGGTATTTTCACTTTTCCCTCTGAGGTTCCCATCATTGACTTATTTTGTTGCTTTTCAGCCAACATTGAAACTCAGTGCTAATTGAACTTCACCTGTCTTTGAAAAGATTAGATAAAAAAAAACACACACAGAGAAGTTTTCTTTCCCCTCCCAGTTTTCCCTAAATATGAACAGTTTTATAGAAGAGGCTATCACTTATGTAACATATTTTTAGTACTTTATCTGATGATGAAATCAAGTGGAAATATAGAGTAAAAGGATATTTTCTTTTTCAGATTGGGAGTTATATATTCTAAAATACATATTTGAGCATATAACATATTGTACATATTATAGTGAGGTGACAAACATTTCTAGAAAGAAAAGAAAAAAACTCTACAATTTATTATGAATTCCTTAAGTGTGAGCCACATAGTACTAATATTAAGAAGAATAATGGTGGGGCAACTAGATAGTGTAGTGCTCTATCCATTTTAGTGGATAGAGCACCAGACCTGAAGTCAAGAGGACCCGAGTTCAAATATCTCCTTAGACATTTAACAGTTACTTGCTGTGTGAACCTGGGCAAGTCACTCAACCAAATGACCTACTACCCCCTCCAAAAAAAAGTTGTGTTAAACATAAGATAGTATGAAAATGGTGCTGAATATGGAGTTGGAAACCCTGATTAAAATTTTACTTTTGCTAATTATTACTTGGGCAAATCACTTATCTCATCTTGGCTTCATTTCCTCATCTATAAAATGAAGGAATTGAATGAGATAATTCTGATGTCCCTTTGATAACAAAGGATTTTTCCCCTTAAATAAATCCTATAGATTCTTCTGAAGACCTGGGAAATTATCAACTTCCACACATGATTTTGATCATTGTCTTAAAATCTTTGGTGCACCTAGGTAGCATAGTGGATAAAGGGCAGAGCTTGAAATTAGTAAGATGCATCTCCCAGAATTCAAATCCATCCTTAGTCACTTAATAGTTGTGTGACTCTGGGCAAATCATTTGTCCCAATTTTCCTCAGTTTTCTCATATGTAAAATGAATTGTAGCAGGAAATGATAAACAACCTCAGTGTCTTTGCCAAGAAACCCCAGATGGTGTTATAAAAGCAACTGGGATGGGGACTGGATCCATGATATCATTGATGCAGAGAATTAATTGGGGAAATTCTTGCAATATTGAAGATATTTTCTGATATTTATAGATTTAAATATTGGCCTCTTGCACAAAGATTAAATGATTTGGCAAGGGTCATATAGTCAGTTTGTGTCACAAGCAAAACTTTACCTCTTCTTGGCTTTGAAGCCTATTTTCTAGATAAAAATAATGGTACCTCTCTTTTTACTCCAACTCAGTTTAATTCAACCAGCATTATCTAAGTATCCACTAAGTGTCAAGCACTGTATTAAATTTGGGGATAAAAAGAAAAAAAAAAACATTTTCTGGATTCAAGAAGTAGGGATACCAATATTTCCACAGATCATTATGTGCAAGATATTTCAAGAACAAAAAGTAGGAATATTATTAAATACTTTTGGTAGTAGGTAGCACCTTAGTTGAGCCTTGGGGGAAGTTTAGAATTTTATTTTACATTCTAGGCATTCAGTACAGCTTGTGTAAATGCATGGTGGGAAGAACATGGTGATCATGAGGCTAAAGCCACAGGCTCAGTTTCTATGCAAAAAAGGTTAATTTGATTTTATCACTTTTCCTCACTAGTTTCATGGCAAATACATGTTACATGGTCATAAAAGGTGTGAGATAAAAAAGTGTATATAAAAAATCAGTTTAAATAGTTCCTACAAATGATGGGAATGGGAAGGGAGAGAGAATACATTAAAATATTATTGTGGGTCATAAGTGAGAGTTTTGCAAAGATATTACATTAATTTTTTAAAAATCTTGCATACAAATATCCAAATAATTTATATACTGTTATGCCAGGCATATGTAGGTTTTTCCAGTATCAGTTATCTTATTTGCATTATTCCTATAATTTTATGGGAAGCTCTGCATGAGAATAAATAACTCTTAATAATATTTATAACTCACTCATCATTTAGTTCATAGCCCAGTAATATTATACACAATAAATTAAAAAATGTTTGTGGAATGAAAGACTTGGTATTTAAGAAATAAATTCCCTTGATATTCAAGGAGAATTATAGTAAGAAATCTCTTAACTCAAGGGACAGTCTTATATCATGGGAAAAGACATAGTTTCAAGTTTTGGCATTGGTACTGTTTAACCCTAAGGTAATCATTTAACCTCTATAGAATTATCCTAATGCTTAAATTTGATTATATTAGTTTAGAATTCTGTAATTATGAAGTAATATGTTAGCTTATTCTTTCTGGCTCCTGACACAGTTTCTTCAAGTAAAAAACAAAAATTTTGGCAGTAGAATTAATCTCTAGAATTTGTGACTTATTATACACCAGGGATGATATTTTAAATGTATTTTTTAAATTTTTATGGTCCACTTTAATAGTGCTTTGCCCAGAGTATTTGGTAAATGTCGAATGAATTAACTTATATTTGTTATGTTTTCATTTTGCCAAATTCCCATTCACTTCATATCATCAATTCTTTTCAATAAAATCAGAAGTCATCTATTTTTTTTCCTCTTGACAGATGGCCTGTTTTAGCCCACAGTTATATTTTGGGGCCTTCTTCATCAGAATATAGCCAGAATGAAATTTCTGGGCTACAGGCAATAGAAAGCTGAGGATTCTAATTAGTAGCCACATAAGGATTACTGCTACAGGTGTGTGATGCTAGGTAGCTGGAGACTTGACTAAAGAATTGATTTATTTTTGTGAAGAACCTACCTTTTTATCCAACTATACACAGTAAATGCTTATAATGGAGCATAAGTAGTGAAAGATGATAGCCTTCTTTATTCAAAAAATTCTGTTGTATTACATAAGTTCCCTGGGAAGACCATATTTTCCCAGTGGGATTTTATTCAAAAATAAAAAAGGCAGATGGAAGAAGATGTTAGACAAATACTAGATGATTTTGGTTCTGTGGTCTGAGTTGTTTTATAACATCAGGTCTATCCTTTCCTTTGAAAAAGTTTTGTAAGAAATCAAAGAGAACAAGAATTTGGAAGGAATATTTTGAACATTGTTTAAAATCAAGAAAAAAATGTTGTTATAGTAATTAAAACTGAAATAACTAAATTACATAGAGATATTTTTCTTCTGTAAAATGCATTTGGAATTATTTTGAAAAAATATTTTAAGTGCATTGCAATGATTCAAATAGAAAAGAAGAAAGGTGAGATCCTTTCATTATTTTTTTCCATTGCTTAAAATGTGAGAATAAAAAATATATTTCATGCAATAAACACACATGGAAACAGTCTGTTTTGACTCAGAATTTGATCATTTAATTGGAACTAAGCTACTAAAAATTATGAACTTCAGAGGGAATTCATTTATTCATCTATTCAGTCATTGTTTCTATGACTACTATGTGTGTTATAACGCCATTGCTGTTTCTTAAAGCTTTCATCCTAAAGCTTAAATCCACACAAAAAATTCTACGAGATAGATGGTCTAGATATGATTATTCCCATTTTACAGATAAATGAGGCTCAACATCTGCCTATGATTATACAGCTAATAAATGACAGAAATAGAATTTGAACCCAGTTCTTCCTGACTATAATTCCAGCATTTTATGTACTGTGATCTATCCTACCTGCATAGCAATGTCTGCATTGTTTCCAATGGTGATAAACACAGATAGAACTTAATTCGTGTAATGCTGTTCTTAGGGAAACCTCTTAGAATATCTTTTCATTTATATCCTCTATAGTTCACTTACTTTGTTAGTTACAGCTTCCAATTCCATAGTTTGGCTAAACTTTGGGTTTAGCTACTTTATGACTTTGGCTCATCCAATTCTGATTACCCTTATGGAGTTAGAGCAGCTGGTGACCCTCCCTCCTAATTAGCCCTACCCGCTATTCTTGTGGTTCCCCACTATGCTACTTGCTTTTGGCTCTGATATCCATAGGGCTACATCTACCCTGAAACATACTCATGACATCTGGCAAGAATGAGAATAACCACATTTCAAAAAACTGGGGTAAAAACCAGAATAGAATGAGATCTTAAAATTCTATAATGGCCAGGGAAGAAAAGTGAAATAGATTAGCTACTGTGTCAGAAACAGCAGAAAGGTCATAAAGGATGAAGATGTGGAAAAGAGTCCTTTAGTTATGGCTAAAAGGCAGGCAATTGAGATGAATTCCATTTTCTGGGTTCCTTTCTCAAGTTATTAGCCTCATGTTCTGACACATGGAATTTTAAAAACAGCCTCAATGCTAATCTTTTCTTTTATTTCTTAATCAGCACAGCACAACATTATTAAGCTACAGGTCTTGAAGTCAGTGGGGTGTATATGTCAACCCCGTTTTGTTTCATGCTGACTATTGGTTATTGCTGAGCAAAATTGTGTAAAGGTCAACAATTTGGAAAGCACTATAAACCTACTGACTTTTATATATCACTGAAGTTAATAGCTTCCCCTAAAGCATGTAATAAAAGAGTAATTTTTGGTATTTTAAAGTTTTAGGACAGCACGCATTATTTGTTGGAAAAAGTTTAAAGAAAACTATTCTAATCTAACCCCATCCTGAAGTTTCTCTCAAATCTTCACACAGACTGGATATCAGAGGGGACTAGTAATTAAATGATGTGCTTAGAAAAGGCTAATTAATTTAAGCATTACTTTGAAACAGTTGCCACCGGTTCTTCCATCTGCACATTTGACAGGTGCAATTGGTGCTAAGCATTGTTGTACCCTCTGGCGTGTCTGGCTCCCCAGTAGGCCTTAGTGTGAGAAGAGAATGGCTTATAACCACTCATTCGGCTTTGGTCTTGCAGTCATAGATTACAGCCTTACTGTTCTTCTTTTGGCTCATGATGGAAATTAGAGTGATGATAGTTTCTTTTTAATCTTGGCTTCTCCATTCATCAAGCTTTCAGGGTACCCCTAAATGTTCTTGACATATAAAATGAATGGTTATTAAAATTTAGATTTCTTTTTGCCATTTTTATGAAAATAACACAGTAGAGACCATAGGTTCATTGTAGTTGGTAATGATGGGAGAAGGACAAGGACTTTTGAAATTCTTATGTCCATCTACTTTATTTTACAAATGAAGAAATTAAAACTAAGAAAGTAGAAGTGTTTGCCCAAATTCATAGAAATTATACACAGAAGTTACAGAATTAAAGTTCAGGGTTTTGTCTACTCTCATGCTCTTTTATGCAATTAATCAAAAATTAAAAGCAGAACATAATTCTTTCAAACATAGGTTGGATAATTTTTCTTCTGCTTTCCTAAAGCATTTTGACCTAAGCAGAAACTTCAAATCAAAAACATTCCAGTTGTACCCTTGTATAATAGCAAAGAGTATGGACATTGGAATTTTTATGTTTTTAAATGATAAATCAAAGGATGGCTATTTGTAAGAACTTTTCATATTCCTAAAAGTTCATTCATGAGATCTTTAGCTCATTTTATATATTTGTATACTCTAATTAGTTGGTTACATAAAAAATTGACTATGGAAGAGATGTTATATGTAGCAGTTAGTTTCATAGGAGCAATGCTTTTGTACAAAAAGTACCCAGTATGATAGCTACAAGCTAATTAATCTTCATGGGAATCTTGCCACTATCAATTGAATCCTTGCTCTGATCATCACTAAGCATACAACTCTGATCAGCCAAATGTTACAATATGATTTCATAAATTTAGAGTGGAGCTTAGCTATAGTGTATTACTAAGGGTTAGTATGAAACAATGTTTTCTGGGATAATGTTTTGAAGATTATTTCTACAGAGCTTGATTTACAAAAAAACATAAATGATTTACCCAAATCTTTCAAGAATATATGTGTTGTATCATTTAAAGAGTGCCTTGAGGAAGAGTTGAAACAAGAATAAATGAAAACAGTCATAATACTCTAAATGTGTGGGCCACAAATAGTTTTTTTCTGATATTTAGAAATAAAGAAAACATCAGGAATAAAAACCACTTTGTTCTTTATAGGACATTTGTGGTCTTTCTAGTCAATGTAGAGAAAAATAAAGATCTACAAATTATAATAAAAGCTAAAATAACCACTGGTGTTTGCTCTTCCAATTTATAAAATAGGAGTTAGACTGTTCTCTCTGGTCCCTTTCAGCTCTAAAATTCATCAAACCTATGAAATAATTGTCTTGTATGAGAGTATATTGGCAGAGAAAGCTTTCTTAGTGGTCTTCATGTCCCAGATACTGTTGTAGATAATATGAAAGTCTGGATGAAAGAAGAGCACTGATTCCCAAAGACCAGAGAAAGGGGGAATTGAAGAAATGAGTGAAGGGTACTCTCACTGAGTAGGAGAAAGATCTTCAAAAGGTCATTCTTCCTAGATTTGTGACTTAGGGAGTTTCAAACATTACTGAATTCTCTCTGTGACTACTTCTTGAATAATAGTAGCAACCATAGTGACATGCCTTTCAGCAACAACAACAACAAAAAATTACTTACATTTTTATAGGATCATATATCTAGAACAGAAATTAATGATAGAATCATAAACTTAAAACTGAAGGGACTTCATAAGTCCAACCCCTCCATTTTATAAATAGGTAAATTGAGTCCCAGATAAGTAACTTGCCCAATCTAATAAGTATTATTAGTAATAAGTAATAAGTAATCTACTAAGTATCTGAGACAGAATTTCAATCCAAGTCTTTTTAACTGCAAACATATATCTAGCTATTATATATACTACATCATGTTCACTCAACCCCCTTGAAGCTCATTTATTCATCGGTAAAATAAGAATGATTTGAAATCAGTTCATTGCTCTTTGTCTCCAAGTTCAGTGTTTTCCCACTGAACTACAGTGAAACAGTAGAAGTAAAATTAAGAAAAAAAGTTTTATTGTTGTTTTGTTTTTACATCACAACCATTATTAATTATCTTTTACTGTTCCCTGTGCTTGAGAATGAACCTTCTCTTGTGACAAATTTGAACAGTTAAGTAAAAAAACAAGGAATGACTTACTGATTTCTGATGATACAACTTTCTACCTGATTTCCTGACTCCTTACTGAGAAAAGGGAGGTATGTTTCATTATTTATTCTTCAGAACCAAAACTATTTATCATAATTACTCACTTTACCTTTTTGAATTTTTTTCTTTTATATTTTATATGTATGGTATATATCTTTTAAAGTTCTGTATATTTTGCTCAACATCCATTCATACAGGTATTACCATGTTTCTATTAGTTTTTTATATGCATTATTTTTTGAACTGTATTCTGTTTCATTCATATACTTAAACCTGAACATAAACTTGAATTTGTTCAGCCATTCTATAGTCAATTGGTACCACCTTGTTTTCAGTTGCTTGCTACCACAAACATACTATGAATGTGTACATAAGTTTTCTTGTTATTTTTATTCTCACTGAAATAGATGGGTAAATTGATAAGTGGATAGATTGATCTAGGAATAGATATTTTTCTTTATGACTAAATATCACACATCATCAGTAATTGGAACTGGGGCAAAGACTATGTAAGTGTAGCTACTTTTCTTATGTAATTCTTTCCATGGTCCTTCCAAAATTGACTGTGAAAATGAAATATTATATGAATAAAAGACTGATGTATACAGCTCTACTTATGATCACATCTTGTGATAGGATCCTTGATAAAGTATAAGCAGTAAAGATAAAAACAAACTTTATGAAGTGCTGAAAGTGAAAGAACATGCAAATGTATTGGGATAAAGGTGTAAATAAGCTGCAAATATAGAGAAAAGGTGAGGTTGAAATTAAATTGGCTGAGAGAAGACATAAAACATTTTCTTTTTTCTACCATAGTCAATGGAGGCTTTATGAAATAAACATGGGATTTCAGAGGTCTTTGAAAGAAATTTTCAGGAGCCTTGTACTTGATTCAGAGATAGAGAACTTTTCAGCTCTGTGACAGCTACATTATTTAGAACTAACTTCTGTAGGCCTTAATTTTCTAATTTATGAACTATAGAAAGATTGAATTAAATAATCTCTAAAGTATCTTCAAGTTTTAATCTTGTGATCCCATAATCCTATTTGGTATTTGGGAAAAACATGCTGCTCTAGCATGGAAGCACAAAAGACATCGAGGGGAAAGGAAAACATAATATGAAGAGAAGGTAAGTGGGGAATAAATGATTCCATGAAACCCTGATGTAAAACTATGAAGTGGATAGAACACAACTCTGTTTTATATAGGAATAACATAAAATATATAAAACCCAGTAATTTTGGTTCAGAATAGATATTCTGATTATTTGAATATGGCCATATCACTACACAAAAAAATAAAACAGCCATTAACAAAACTAAAATTACTCAAACATAATTTAATATTTTATTAATTTAGACAATTCTTCAGCTCTTACAATACTTCTGTGTCATCATGGTTAGCATTATCACTTATCTTTCTCAAAGGTTATAAATGTAAAAAGTGAGTCTAGAGGAGCTCTAAGTTTCTTTCCATATCTAAAAATCTAGGTTTGCATAAGATGAAAACAATTGATTGAATGTTTTTAAAAAGTTGACCTTGTTCATTTAACAGATAATTATTAAATGTCTATTATATTGAGAGTCATCTCCTAGGAATTGAAAGATATATAAAGTTCATTTTTTAGCATGGTCCCTGATTTCATGCAACTTAGAGTATAGCAAATAAAGATAAAAACAGATAAATGTAATAACTCCTGTCGTATGATCAGCGCAATAGGGAAGACCCTCAAATAAGTGCTATTTTTTTTAGAGGATGTATTTGTCAACTGGGGAAGGAGAGAAGTCAGGGAAGGCACCAACAAATATTCTTTTTTTTTTTTCCTGAGGCAATTGGGGTTAAGTGATTTGCCCAGAGTCACAAACTGGAAAGTGTTTTTTTTTTTTTTTTAATTTTTTTTATTCATTTTTCCAAATTATCCCCTCCCTCCCTCCATTCCCTCCTCCCGATGGCAGGTAATCCCATACATTTTACATGTGTTACAATATAACCTAGATACAATATATGTGTGTAAATACCATTTTCTTGTTGCACGTTAATTATTAGCTTCCGAAGGTATAAGTAACCTGGGTACATAGACAGTAGTGCTAACAATTTACATTCGCTTCCCAGTGTTCTTTCTCTGGGTATAGTTATTTCTGTCCATCATTGATCAACTGGAAGTGAGTTGGATCTTCTTTATGTTGAAGATTTCCACTTCCATCAGAATACATCCTCATACAGTATTGTTGTTGAAATGTATAGTGATCTTCTGGTTCTGCTCATTTCACTCAGCAACAGTTGATTTAAGTCTCTCCAAGCCTCTCTGTATTCTTCCTGCTGGTCATTTCTTACAGAACAATAATATTCCATAACCTTCATATACCACAATTTACCCAACCATTCTCCAATTGATGGACATTCATTCAACTTCCAGTTTCTAGCTACAACAAAAAGAGCTGCCACAAACATTTTGGCACATACAGGTCCCTTTACACTCTTTAGTATTTCTTTGGGATATAATCCCAATAACATCAATGCTGGGTCAAAGGGTATGCACAGTTTGACAACTTTTTGGGCATAGTTCCAAATTGCTCTCCAGAATGGCTGGATTCTTTCACAACTCCATCAACAATGTATCAGTGTCCCAGTTTTCCCACATCCCCTCCAACATTCATCATTATTTGTTCCTGTCATCTTAGCCAATCTGACAGGTGTATAGTGGTATCTCAGAGTTGTCTTAATTTGCATTTCTCTGATCAGTAGTGATTTGGAACACTCTTTCATATGAGTGGAAATACAAACTGGAAAGTGTTAAGTGTCTGAGATCACATTTGAATTCAGGTCCTGCTGACTTCAGGGCTGGTGCTCTATTTACTGCTAGCTGCCCCACCAACAAATATTCTTAACTTATTTTATGTGATGATTCACTTTTGAAGTCTGCTAAAATCTTCCCTCCACAGAACACAAAATTATTTTAAATATATAAAATAAAGCACACAGAATTACAAATGTAAGGTAATAATTATATTAAAATACATTTACCAGGGGCAGCTAGGTGGTGCAGTGGATAGAGCACCAGCCTTGAATTCAGGAGGACCAGAGTTCAAATCTGGTCTCAGACACTTAACTCTTCCTAGCTGTGTGACCCTGAGCAAGTCACTTAACCCCAGCCTCAAAAAAAAAAAAAAAAAAAAAAAAAAGAAGAGAAAAGAAAAAAAAATAAATTTACCAATTAAAAAAATAACAACTAAGTTTACAGACCTCAGATTAAGAATTCTCATTTTAGAGGACTTTGGATGCTGGGCAAAGGAGTTATTGTATTCTTATTTTCTTTATAAATAAGTTGTTTAGTTATAATTTGTGTCTTTCTTATAAAATAATGAGGAGATATAAAAAGCAATCATAAAATATAATGGTAGCTGTTAGTAGTTTCAAATTGCTTAGATTATAGTGAAATGAGATTCTATAACAGTTTACTTAAAGTGAGTCACACCTACACACACACACAATCTTTTAGAAAGGAATTGTTCATCTTCTGTATTTTGGGGGTAATCAGATTTAAAGTGTGTAGAAACAATTCTTCACAAATGGAGATTGATAGTAGAAAACCTTATTTGTCACACTTAAACAGAGTGACATTTCTGTTCTTCCATCAAGGGCATCTTAACTGAAGGTAACCATCTGCCTGGTAAAAGACTTGAGTACACAGTGGTTTCATTCAGGGGATGGGTGGATGAGCTGGCAGGCCATTTAAAGTGGTAACATAAAATTGATTTGTCTCCAGACAGGCCTGGCTTTCGACACTCGTGCAACAGATGGCTACGTAGTGCCCTTAACTTTGAGGTCTCCACACATCACAAACTGACTATATGCCAATTGAAAAGCTGTTTCTCATTGGAGAAAGTTTTTTTTCTTCTCATGCACAGATCTTTCTGACATTGACATTTGGGGGATTTTACATGTTGCTAACATCCTTGGCTTACAGACACCATGAGGAAATGTGGGCAAAAAATATGGTTATTGTTTTTAGGCAAGTGACTGGTACTTGGAAATTCATGAATCACAGGAAAAGTTTTTATTTTTAATTAAGTGAAGCTCATTTAACTACCAGAATTTACCAATGGAAAACATTCTAAAGCAAATCCTTTTTTTTTAAGTACTCTTTACCACATATTTTTTGTAATTATAGGCTTTCTTATATATTAATCTCCCTATTGGTCCAGAACAATTGGATATTGAAGTTGTTTGACTATGGGCCGTATCTTGAATATGGTCCCATCTTGAAGGATTTGATAAACCTTAGTATAATTCTCCATTCAGGTATAAAATTGGATGGGAATAGGGACTCTATTTAATAGATCTTCTGTGAGGGGAATTTTTCCATTGACAAGAGTTTGAGCTTGTCATAATCATTTTTGTTCTACCATGTGAACATTTTTATTCCTTTTCTACTATTGTAAAGAAAAATAAATAACTCTTGTACCTATCTCTCCTGAAACATCCTTAAGCCTTTGTTTTGAAATTGTCACCCTCCTCCACACTTTATAGTATATCATTCCATTTTCTACTAAGAGAACTTAATAAAACTAAATGCAATTGACACTTTCCAGCATGTGAAGTAAGGTCTTAAAATAGGATTAGATATTTTTGTGTCATTTTACCTTTACAAAAGGCAGGTATCAGATTTTTTCACAAAAATAGTGCCAAAGAACTTTGAATTTGCATTAAAAAGTTATAGTTAGTATACCAGTCATATATAGTTCTTAAAAATAGAAAAGAAAGGATCAGTGAACCCAAATGAAAAGAGATTATCAGACTCAAATACAGAAGCGTCATAACCCCACCACCACCTTTTTTCCCATGGATATAGGTAACATTGAGATAGCAAATCCTACAAACCTGAAAATATGACTACAGGTGCATTTTTCTATTCATCAATCATAACCCATTCCTCCATGTTAAACCAGAAGTGTCAGAATTTTAGTATAGAAGAAAATCTCTTGAAACATCACCAGAACCACATAGAGATGCACAGAGAAACAGAGATAAAGAAACAGACAATGACAGAGACAAAGAGAGACAGAGACATGGTGAAATAGACTTAAACATTGATAGAGTCAGAAAGATTGGGAGAGAGAGAGTTCCAAGAAGAGCATTTGGAAAAAAAACAAAATTTTAGATATAGGCAAGATTCAACTGATATTCCTATTACCTTTGAAATATAATTTAAACCAATTTTATAAAATATTTTTCAACAAAGACATAGTTTCAGGGTGTCATTTTTGCTCAGAATACTAGTTTGTGTTTGTTAACTTAAAAACCTATGCAATAATGGTATAGTTCCCAAACAGTTAAATAGTTAAATAATTTTGTGTGGTGTATGTGTGTGTGTGTGTGTGTGTGTGTGTGTGTGTGTGTGTGTGTGGACTTTAAGAGATAAAGGTATATTTTCCAAGAAATTATGCCTTTCTAGGACATTCTATGTTTACACATTACATTCATTAATTTGCAACTGTCTCTGTTCCTATTATATCAACAATAATAGTAGTAACTTACATGTATATAGCATATTCCATAGATTTTTCTCTGTTTACTCTTACAGTACTTCTGTGAAGTTTTAACTATTGTGATTATTATGCCTATTTTATGAATAAAGAAGCTAGGGTCCAAAGAGGTTTAAAATATACTTAATTACATAGCTTTTAAGTGGTGCAGATAGAATTTGAATTCAAGTCTTCCTGATTCAAAAACCATACTCTATATACTACATTATAATTTTCCAGCACCTGATTCTGTTTTGCCAGTAAGGTGTTTTACAAACTAAATAATTCAGTAATGTTGATACTTTTATAGATAACCATTTCAAAGTGATTGCCATTTTCCTGAATTGTAAACTTTAAAAAAGGTACAGTTGAGATGAGAAGTATTTTTTTTTAATTTTTAGATTTTATAAATAAATTTTCTCACTAAAAACTATAGAAAAATTGAAATGATTAGATTATTTTTTCCCGTGGTATATATTAATAGATGACAGATAGCAACTCAATATGAAAGTAGCTAGAACAAGAATTGGCCATCGTCTGACTCCTATTAAAACTGAATAGTGCTTTTAAATTAACTTTTATATCATATTAAATATGTAATACACATATGTGCACACTTTTTATATATCTTTCATATATACATGTATATGGACACATGCACATATGTGTATATGTAAGTATAATTTTAGCAAGGTCTTAGGTTCCAGACATTTAAGTTAAAGAGTTCTTTTGTACAACGCATTTGGAGATAGCCTGTCTGTAGATTATGTCATTTTTTCCTTTGAATTTAGGTTAATTGATATTGTTATCAAAAGGGAAAAATATTGTTCTTTTCTCCATTTCTAGGTTTAAAAAACGTCTCTTGGTATAATAGTCTCTTTTTCATATATGCCACATTTTCTTGGTGAATAATTAGGCTTTGTCCTTCAAATCTTGCTTTAAAACAAGAAAACAAAGCAAAACAAAACAAAAACAGCTCTTAGAAGAGGGAATAGAGTAACCATTATCCCCTAGCAGAATCTCTGCTTTATGGTAATTATCTTATGACTTTTCCTGTTTCCTTAATTAATACAAGTAATCTGACCATGGTTTCACATTATTGGATATGCTACCTTCCTAATAATATGTCAGCAATATACAAACTGATTAAAATTGAAGAGTTCAATCAACTAGCATTTAATGAGCACTAAATGCCACTGCTCCTAAGTGTGCTCTTCTTAGAACCAATTTTCTTCTTCTCAGGGCTCCTGATCCTAATTTCATGAATCTGTCAAGATCAGCCATAGTAAAACTGAAGAAATTAGAACAACCCTATGCAGAGAATTTAGACATTTTCCTGGTACATGGAATTATATGAGAGTCACACACACACAGCATATAAGGATGTGCACATATGTATATATGTGTACATATACATATAGAATGCACATGTTATATATAGATATAATTTTAAATAAATTTTAAAAATTAGGCATTGTTTTTCTCATGCATGTATAAGTATGAGACACACACAGACAACAACTTTTAAAATGTAATCTGGCTGGACCCATACTTAACAACATATACCAAGATAATATCAAAATGGGTCCATGATTTAGGCATAAAGAACGAGATCATAAATAAATTAGAGGAACATAGGATAGTTTATCTCTCAGACTTGTGGAGAAGGAAGGAATTTGTACAAAAGAAGAACTAGAGGTCACAAAATAGAAATTTTTGATTACATCAAATTAAAAAGCCTTTGTACAAATAAGATTAATGCAAACAAAATTAGAAGGGAAGCAACAAACTGGGGGAAAAACATTTTACAGTTAAAGGTCTGATAAAGGCCTCATTTCCAAAATATAGAGAGAATTGACTCTTATAAGAAAGCAATCCATTCTCCAATTGATAAATGGTGAAAGGATATAAACAATTCTCAGACTATGAAATTGAAACTATTTCCACTCATATGAAAGTGTTCCAAATCACTATTGATCACAGAAATGCAAATTAAGACAACTCTGAGATAGCACTACACATCTGTCAGATTGGCTAAGATGACAGGAACAAATAATGACGAATGTTGGAGAGGATGTGGGAAAACTGGGACACTGATGCATTGTTGGTGGAGTTGGGAAAGAATCCAACCATTCTGGAGAGCAATCTGGAATTATGTCCAAAAAGTTATCAAACTGTGCATATCCTTTGATCCAGCAGTGCTACTACTGGGATTATATCCCAAGGAAATACTAAAGAAGGGAAAGGGACCTGTATGTGCCTAAATGTTTGTGGCAGCTCTTTTTGTAGTGGCTAGAAACTGGAAAATGAATGGATGCCCATCAATTGGAGAATGGTTGGGTAAATTATGGCATATGAATGTTATGGAATATTATTGTTCTATAAAAAATGAGCAGCAGGATGAATACAGAGAGGCTTGGAGAGACCTACATGAACTGATGCTGAGTGAAATGAGCAGAACCAGGAGATCATTATACACTTCAAAAATGATACTTGTATGAGGATGTATTTTGATGGAAGTGGATATCTTCAACAAAGAGAAGATCTAATTCAGTTCCGGTTGATCAATGATGGACAGAATCAGCTACACTCAGAAAAGGAACATTGGGAAATGAGTGTAAACTGTTTGCATTTTTGTTTTTCTTCCCAGATTATTTTTACCTTCTGAATCCAATTCTTCCTATGCAACAAGAGAACTATTCAATTTTGCACATATATAGTGTATCTAGGATATACTATAGCATATTCAACATATATAAGACTGCTTGCCATCTAGGAAAGAGGGTGGAGGGAGGGAAGGGAAAAGTTGGAACAGAAGCTATTGCAAGTGATAATGTAAAAAATTACCCAGGCATATGTTCTGTCAATAAAGTTATAATTTTAAAAAAATGTAATCTGGCCAGGCACAATAAAACAGGTACTTAGAGAGAGTCACAGAATCAGATTTCATGGTATTATATTTGATCTTTGTGGACTTTTTAGACTACTTCTCCTGGAGATTAAAAATGTTTTAGTTTTAAAATGATTAGCACAAATAGAGATACTGTTTCAAGATAATTATTCCATAAACATAAAAAAATCCAGAAGAAATTAGATTGATGGATATATCCAGATTATGTGCCTGAAATTCTCTATCCTTGATTTAAAGAGGGTTATGTAAAATCCACAATAAGGTGGACATCTTTAAGGTACAGAAATTTAGTATAATTTTCAGGAAGTAACAACTAATAAATGCTTGTGTTAAGATATGAACTCAAGTGTTCCTGATCCCAGCTCCAGTGTTCTATACACTATGGCACATTACTTCTTTTCTCCTTCCTCTGTAATGAATTGTTGTACATTTATATGATATGTAATGATCTCTTCCTGAATAATCTAAGTTATGATTAACAACTAACAATTCTGGACACCAGAAATGGTTTGTTCAAATTTAAAGCTTCCCTATAAAATTTAGTATTATCTTCACCATAGTATGACTATTAAGAAACATGAATGAAATGATTTTCATCTCATTTTAGACATGAGCCAACTGAGATCCTTAGAGACAATAGATTGTAATTTGTTTAAGATCATACAATTAGTTATTGGGAAGGTCTGCATTAGAGCTGATCAAGTGCTAATTCCTAGTCCAAGGCTCTTTCCTCTAGGTAGGACTACTTTTCACTAAATATAATTGGAATATTTATTATAATTGATATATTCTGAAAATATATTTGGATCTCACTTTATCATTGAATAGGTTCCTAAAAATATTGACTACAAATGGAATTGTCATGAATTGAGTACTTGAGATAAACTGTTATATTACAAATATTCTTTTTCAAATCTATATTTTCATATTTAATGAAACATTATACACATTCTTTTATTTGTGGATGGAATAGAAACAGGGAAATAAATGGAGACATTTAAGTGTTTAAAAAAAAAGGTATCAGCAAATTTTGTTTAACGAAAGAAAATTGAAACATGATAGAAAAAACAATTTATGAATGATATAACTACATTAATAAAAAACAAGAATCACATAGGAAATATTTAATCCTATTTTGTAACCACCTGATCAGAAGAGGGAAGTGATTTTACATTTCATGATCATCACATGAAAACAACACAATTCTGTATAATCCCTCAAAAATTTTATAAAACAAACCTGGTCAAGGAAGAGAGCTTTGCCAAGAAGGGAGTGATCCTGTAGATATCAAACAAATGTAACATTGCCATGTAAATGTTTCATTTTGTCTGCTCTGAAAAAAAAATGAAACACTATTCATGGTTTTTTCTTCCTCTCAGGGAGAAGTTGGCTGTGGCTCGCCTGCAGCGAGAAGTTGCCCGAAGTAGAAGGGAAGGAACAATGGTGAGCCCAAAATATTCTCTTTCCAAATTCTGTTTTGATGCTTTCATTCAAGGATTTGTGGTTCAGAAAGCATTTTTATCTAATTAAGGAGAGGTCAGGAAATAAGTTGTCTTACATCAAAATTTAATGATGTTTTGGTAAATGATGTGTTGGTAATGTAATTTAGACAATTCTGCTACTTGCCAAAAAAAAAGTCACCTGCTCTGGAAAAGTCCTGTTCCCCCACTCCCCATGTTGTAGGGTCATTATGCCTTCTTTTGTGATGATCTGTTGGATTCTCAAAGATCCAATTGGAAAGTCTAGGAGCACCATGATCAGAAATGAGCAATATCCAATCACCAAATTAGAATATTTAACAATTGTTCATGCTTTCCAAGTGGCCAGAGAAGAGGAATGGGTGGTTATGCATGCAAAGACAGTGCAAGATGTTTAATAATGTTATAATCTTGCATTCTTCCTCACTCTCCATTATTTCAGTAGTTTCTTTTTCCTTTACCTCTTATGCCATTTAGAAAACTGATGTTTCTTTGTTTCGAATTGCTCTAAAATCGATGAGGTTGTTTTGGTTCACAGAATCTTCACTTTATATCATGTCTTTTGCCCAAATAGCTGTTTGTACACTAATCGCATCAAAGATGTCTGTTCTGAGACCCACGAAATGATTTTTTTTGTGGGTTAACTGGTGCTGCTACCCCTGAGACAACAGACCATGAGTACTTTTTCTTCCTCTTTTTTTCATAGACTTTTCATCTATGAAAATTTTGGGGGCTTAGATTATTTTTAAAGTGATATTTTCAGATACTTAATGTCATAATTATGTGGCTTCATAAATGCTGATTAGAAATCCACCATGTTAAAGGGCAGAACTTTTGTGAGATAAACTTTCCTGGATGTTAGACAGCAAAAAGTTAAAAGAAAAGGCCATATTCAGAGGAATGATTGTTCCAAATTATGGAGATAAAATTATTTTGAAGAATGTTTATAGATGTGAATCTGACCAAATATATGCACTCAGATGTCTAGAAGTTGGATAATAAGCAATTAATGAATTCCTTAACCTAATTTTCTTTAATTGGATAGTTTCCATAAGAAAAAAGTTGTAGAGAAAAAAAACCAAAACCAAAACCAAAACCAAAAACAAAAACAAAACAGCCAAACTTCACTAATATCTTGAAAAATTAGATTTACAAGATAGGGACATAAATTAAACAAGTCAATTTATCAAATATATTGTATGGAGAATTTTCAACCTGGACTTTATTTCAATGTAATAAGAAATAGATTAAATCAGGACATTATTATAATATTTAAATATCATTAGTCACTCAAACTGGTCACTTATCTATTCTGGCTTTCAAATTCCTCATCTTTAAAATGTTCCATTACATAACCTCTAAAGGTCCATCTGACTCTACAATTGTTTGACTCTGAAACTCTCTTTTATTGAATTAAGGTTTCATAGTCACTTAAACTCACAATTATCTATAATGTGCAGATTGTTCTGTCAATAAATAAATACAACCAGAGAAGAGCATTCAATTCTGCTAACCTATTCTTTGTGTTCATTAGAAATTCAAAGTCTTAGAACAAACCTTTAATGAATCTGACTCTAGTTTCTAGAGGGATTTAACCTAAACTGTCTGAGAAGTAGTGCCTAAAAATTTTTTAAAAAAGAAAAAAAGCAGGCATAGAGGAAAACTATACTTCCAATATTTTAATTGAAAAATTTTCTATTACTTGAAAAGAAAATCTCACAGATTTTTTTTTACTCTTTTATTTCTACTTTGCATTGTATTTGGCTTGTACCCCTCATCTCCACCAATGACTGAATGTTGATTTCTCTCATTTTTACCCCTTTAGTTATAAAAATATTTTGAGACAAATGTTTTATATCTTTTATGCCTTTATGCCTTGTACATTTTAATTTATACCACTTATTAATAAACCATTTGAATTTTTGATTTATGCCTCTAAGAAACTTTCCACCCAAATAAATGGGTTAAAACATGAATATTTCCTTAATGGATTTAATAATATCAAGATATTCTGTCCAATTATGCAAAGTAACAATTCTAAATAACCATTTGTTCATAGGATTAGAATTTTAAAGGACCTTTGGGATCTTTAGTGATCTAGTCCAGCCCATTTAATCTTATAGATATGTAAACAGAGTAAAAAGACACTTCAAAACTTCAAAGAGATAATGTGACTAGCAAAATCCAATTTTGAAAGCAGGTTTCTGATTCCTGATTCAGTATTTATTCCACAATGTTTAACATGCAGTCTGTATGGAGCATTGGATATGGAGTGAGGAAGATGTACTTTTAAATCAGTATTAGATACTTGCCTTAGGAAGTCACTTTTCTGTTTGCTCCTGTTTCCTGATGTCTAAAATGGAGGTAATAATAGCATTAACTCTCCAGAGTTAATGTGAGGATAAAAATAAGATAATATTTGTGAACTGGTTTATAAATTCTAGCTGTTGTTGTTATGATCAATACTGACATTGCTGCTTCTTTCCTCCTCTTATTCTTCTATTGTGGTTGTGGTTGTGGTTGTTGTTGTTGTTGTTACCTTAATATGGTATGCAAGGGAAAAATATTTTTTTTCCTTCTTACATTGGTGTGGTAGAGGCAAATTAAATAGAGAACTGGCCTTGAACTCAGGAATAAATGCACTTGAGCCCTGTCTCTGGCAAATATTGGCTATGTGGCCCACCAGATCATTTGATATGCTACTGTCCTAGGCAATTCTCTAACATTATAACATAGTCATCATTGATAGAGGGATTTCTCTACACTAATGAATTCAGAGATCTAATTAAAAAAAAATAATCACAACCCAGATGTATAGATGAAAGGGGCAGGGATAAGAATTGAACCTTTGATTCCAGTGGTGTTATTAAAGAAATTGGTGTAGTTAACACCATGGACCAAGGGAATATGTAAGATTGTAAATGTTTTTCAAATAATATTTACATATATTTCTATGCTACAATTTCTTAGGTTGGGTTTTTGAAATCTTTTTAATAAAAAAAGTATCCACTTCTTACTGTGGAATAATTATATATGCTACTAAAATAATCTTTTTTTAGAACCAAAGCATTTGTGTTGTACCTTACAGAAAAAAAAATCAGAAAACTCTACCATTTTAATTAAAGCAGGAATTTAGGAAAACAAAATGTAATCTTTAAAAATATATATGTTTAATTGAAATATCCCAATGGATTTGTGAATGTTCATCTTTATTTTGGATTCTGTAACAATGTTGCTAATAATGAGAAATAATATAATGGAGAGAGGACCGATCTCACTGTTAGTAAGACCTTTATTGAAATCTTGCTTCTGACCAGCACTAGCTGACTTATAATAGGTGAGTCATTTAACCTTTTATGCTTCAGACAAGTCTCTAAGTGATATCATAATTTGAGGAACAATAAAAAAAGGGACCTGACAGATCGTGTAAAACTAGGCTAATTCCAAGAGAACAGAGAGATTCTTTAGGAAGACATTTTAATGTTCTTATCTCATAGGAGGAGAAGACCAAAAATCAAAATATAATAGTATGATTAGAGAGAAAGGGTAGGTGTAGAAGATACAGAATCTGAATCTTGGGAATTGATTATTATGTGTGTGCATGTGGGGGGGGAGGAGTTGAAGGGGAGTGAATTGATAGTCAAAGTTGGCTATTTAGTTTCAAACCTGTGTTACTGAGAAAATGATGGTGCTATTAATAGGAGTGATATAGTTGCTAAGAAGAACAAATTTAGGGGAAATAATGAATTCAAATATTAATGCTATAAGTTCAAGCTCCTGGTAGAATACCCAGGTGAAGAGGCCCATCAGGTAGTTAGAAATGTGGAATGTAGAAGTGGGTTTCAGAGTATAAGATGAAAGTTTGATATATATTTGAAATCATGGGAGAGAGAAAGAGAGACAGAGAGACAGAGAAACAGAGACAGACAGATAGAGAGACAGACACAGAGAGAGAAGGAGAGGAGAAGAAGGAGGAGGAGAAGAGTGAAAGAAGGAGGGAGGAAGAGAAGGAAGAAAGCAGGGAGAGAGAGAGGAATTCTAGTTCCTCCAACATTCTGGAACATATTTACTCAACAGAATTCAGTCAGACTAAGGTATGAATAGATATGAATATGGTAAGGAATTAAAGCTGTTATTTGTACTTGACTTACAGAGTCAATCTTATATTACAAAGTCACACATAACAGGAATAAGTACATTCTTATTTTATATATTTTCCAACAACATTTTAAAATTTCATAACCAAATCTAATCTTCCTTTGATTATGTGGTTAATTGAATAAAACTTCCTGGAATCTAAAGCTAGAAAGGCATTTAAAGATTCTCTAGTTTGATTCTCTTGTTTTATACATGAGGCTACTGAAACCTAGAGAAGTTAAATGTCTTGTGGCTGAACCTGTCTTTTGACTTTCAATCTATAGCACTTTCTACTATATAACACAGATATAGGGATAATTTAAGAATCTATGACATAGTTAATATGAATATTGCTTCCACTGAAACATATTGTAACCCCTCTAAAATATGATAGTCACTCTTTAAAAGTTGCTGTCAAAGGAGAAATTTATCACCCATTGTCCAACATTTTGTTAATGAGCCTTTGTAAACTTAGCTGGACTGGTTCCAAAGTGACAGATGTACACTTCATTACTGGACTTCTTTATAGGAAATCTTTCCAGCTTAGTAGTAATTTCAGAGTTTGTGTTCCCCAGTACAGTTAGCATTCAAGAGCTCAAAAACATGTTCACATTCCTCAGTGAAGCAAGACAATAAGTTTTTTTTATTGGATATTAGTGAAAGTAAAATCTAAAATATTATATGTATGAAGAGGTTTGATTTTATGCTAAGGAAGTTCTTTTCTTGTATTTCCTTAAAGATGTCATTTTCAGTATAATTAATTCATCATGACTCAAAGTAAGGAAAGTTTAAGAATGCCTTGCTAAATGGAACTAAATGAAATTCATGATATAAATGTTCTCTTCGGCTAAGAGTTATAGTTTCTTCTTCCTTTGTATCCATTCTACCTCTCAACTCTAGTCATTTAACAGTAACAAAATGAAAAAAATAAATAATGAATGGAGTTGAGTATCCTCTAGCCTTCTCTCTGAAAAAGGTACCCATGAGCAGTTAGATCAGTATAAGCTAAGCATTTGGAAAAACAAAACAAAACAATGAATAACCCATACCCTAAAAAATAAGTGCCCAAATGTTTCAATTGATTGTTTGAAGTTCCCCATTCAACCATCCCTTCAGTCACTAAAATTATGTTTATGACAATTAAAAAACACTTAAAATGGAAAATTAAAACCTGCATTCTAGGATACTGACTAGCTATGCTATATAACCTTGGGTCTTTTTTCTGTGATCTTAGCCACTTCATCTAGTGAAGAAATTTTTATACAATCCTGCCTCAAATCTGAGCCAAGGTGTTTCTGGCAGTGTTTCTCCATATACAATGCGCAGTGTTTAGAATCAAGACTGTAGTGAAGTCACACCATGCAACATGGCTAAGTTTTGCCAGAAACATCTTGGATTATTACATATTTGATTTTAAATTATTTTTTGATTATTGTATTCAGAAAATTTTATTTATCAAATTTTACCCTACATTCAGTTACATGACCCCATATGGGGTCACAAACCAGAGTTTAAAAATTTTTGAGATAGAGGACTAATTTTATAATCAGAAGAATCTTGGATTAAATCCTATCTTTGATACGTGTCATATTAATATCCCGAGTAACTCTCCAAAGTGATAAGATGTAAAATAGTGGTAGATATACTAAGTCAAGTTAAGTTTCTACACTGAAAAGTCCCCAAACAAATAATATCACAAGTCTGGATTATCAAAATAAAGAAAAAGTTGGAAGAGAAGGGCTCATTCAAACTTTAAAAATTAAGATGTGAATGAACATTTTGATCTGATATTAACCATTGCATAGTTATATTCCATAATCATGAGGAAATCTGTCTTTTAAATGGAAATAATAGAATATCAAAAATCTGAGCCTTGTGTTGTTCTCTACTTTAACAAATAAATCTATCATTAAGATGAATTACTTATGGAACAAACCCAAAGAGGGGTAATAAATAGATCCTTGTACTTCTGGGGAAAAGTCACCAATAAAAGACCCAAATGATCTGTTCTTTGTGGTGTACAGTATTTACTGCTTGACTTAGATGAATGCATATATGATGAAATATTTAAGAATAATACGTAAATAGACATTTTATTAAAATTTCTAATAATCCATAGTTGGGAGGAATAGCTAGCATATTGGAGAACAGAGTTGGGATCAAAAAAGTTTTCAACAGGCTAGAGTGAAAGGATTAAATTTAATAAAATCAAGAATTTTCAATATGTATTAAAGGAAAATTTTATGCTTGAGTCAAAAAAATACAACTGTTCAAGTACAAGACAAGGGAAGTATATCTATATATGTGGTACCTAATTCAAATAACAATAGGACCACTACTCTATACATAAGAACCTCTGTAGGCTACATATTAATTTCATTCTAAAATGAAATATTTTCTTTATTTTATTTTACCTTGTTAAACATTTACCAATTACATTTATAATTTGGTTCAGATTGTAGTCTACATGCCCCCTAAATAATTTTTCCTGATTAATAACCTTTATTGGTCAAGCAGTATTTTAAGCTATATATACAAGGCTGTATTCCCTTTCTAGCAAATGCATTTCACAAAGAGCATATGTAACAAACAGGAAGTAAGCCAATATATGCAAAACAATAACAAACAAAAATTAGAAAAAAATATCTCAAATGAGAATGTACCAGAACATACATAAAGTGAGTGTGTTCTCCCATTGAGAGTAGAATACTTCAGTTCAATGAAGAAAGAAAGAATCCCAGGTTTGAATCCCAGAGGAGCATACGTTGACTTCATCCCAGAATCTTTCTTTCCCTTTAATTATCTCTCCCTGAAAGAAATCTGTAATCATGTATCTTCTGTTTAGAAATCAGGATTCCTCTTTTCCAAAGTGTGTCTCTCTCTCTCTCTCTCTCTCTCTCTCTCTCTCTCTCTCTCTCTCTCTCTCTCTCTCTCTTCCTCCTTTTCTCCTCTTTTTCTCTCTCCTTCTCCCCTTCCCTCCCCTCTCTCTCTCTGTCTCTTTTCTCTCTCTTTCTCTATCTTTCTTTTTCACTCTCTATTTCTCTGTCTCTTTGCCTCTCTTCTCTGTCTTTGTCTCTCTTATCTGCACTGACATAGCATGCCCCCAAAATTAAACAAAAAGAGTAACAAAAGTATTGTCATAACAAACATATATCATGAAGCAAAGCAAACTCCTCTATTATCCAGGTCAAAATGTGTCTTATGTGGATTGAGTGAATCATATTTCTGTCAGAAAGTCAGAAAGTAATATGTTTCATCTTTAATTCTCTAGGATTATTGTTTGTTATTTTATTCATCAGCTTTCCCCAATTTTTTGAAGTTTTTTTTTTCATAAAGTTATAATATAAATTATTCCCTGCTTCTTCTCATTTTACTAAGTATCGGTTGATATATGTCTATTCTTTGAAACCATCCATTTCCTCAAGTTGTGTGTTTGTATGTAAGTGCAATGATATTTTTTTATATTCATATACTCTAACAACTATATTTCACTAGATGGACTCCCCCAAAGTCTCAACTATTTTTGCTACTATAAAAAGAGCTACTGTAAAAAATTTTAGACATATCAATTATTTTCCTCTTTCTTTGATCTTTTTTGGGCAACATACTTAGTGGTACTATTTATGTGTTAAATGACATGTAAAATTAATGAGTTTTTTTACATATAGCTTCACATTGCTTTCCAGAATGACTATAGCAATTTACTGCTCCACAAGGAGTCCATTAGTTTTCCCATTTTCTGTTTTTTGGAAATTTTTAGTTTGATAGGAATGAGGTAAAATCTTGTAGTTGTTTTAGTTTTCAATTTCAACTTCAATGAACATTATCAATGATATGAAATATTTTATATAATTTTTGAGTATTTATATTTCATTCTTTAAAAATTGCCTGTTTATGGCCTTTGAACATTTATCTATTAGGCAATAGCTCCTGTTCTTAAAAATTCAAAATAGTTTCTCATGCATCTTAGCTATAAAATCTAAAGAAATTTACATTAAAGCTTGTTTCCAGTTATCTACTATCTAATTTCAACTACACTGGTGTGATAAAAGTTAATAATTTTATCTTTTTTGTTCCTTTGTATTCTTTATTTGGTCATGAATATTTCCCCATTGATTCAAAAAGTAATTTGTTACTAATTCTTCTAATTTAATATGTGACATTTTACATCTAATTCATGGAGCCATTTGAAGCTTTTCTTAGTTTATAGGGTGAATATGCTAATCTATAATTGATTTCTTCCACATTGCTTTTCAATTTTCCAAGTATTTTGAGGCTTGTGTTCTCAGAGGTTTCACAACTCCCAGGCTAAATAGTGCCTTTGACTAGAATCAATGTAATATATGACCACTGACCTTCTAAGGAGCTGTAAGCTTCTGATGCAGCCACTAGAACTATTTTAAAGAGTTACTTGTATGTTATTGGGTTACTTCTAGTAGGTGTTGCTATTGAATGGATAGTTCAGAGTCATGTTCTAGGTCTATGTTTCTTGGATCTGGCTTTCAGGAAGTCTTTCCTGATCAAGAGGGATTGCTATCGAGTATAGTCTCAGTTAATCCTTTTCTCCCTTCCCTTATTCAATCTGTGCAAAGTCACCTAGGTCCTGAGATTTCTTCCCTCTCAGAGAGTTTTGTTCAACCTAAGAAAATGTTTCAAATCCTCTTAATTGCCAAACTTAGACATCTCCTTCCTAAAAAGAATGTGGGGGATGAAAGGATGGAATTACCAGAAGGGACATTGCTTTTAATGATATGGTAGAAGTGAAATTGTCTGTTTACAACAAGAGTGAGAAAGAATCTTTAAAAAAAAAAAAAAAAGGACCTTTCAGTCTACCTGCCTGGACTTTTTAGCTTCTGAATGAAAATAAAGAGGAATATCCATCAAACCTCATTCAAAGAAAAAGATAGCTCCATAGCAGAGACTTCTAAAGGGGTCAATAATTGGTGCTTCCTTCTGATGAGTTTTTAGGGGGAGAAGAACTTTTGGCTGATGGGCTAAAGTATAATGGATGTATTGCAACATGAGATGAGTCTTAATGTCTGCATGGTACATTTAGATCTGTGTGGAAGAGATCTAAGAACTGTTACTATTTTAATTTAGATATTGGAATCCAATAGTACCATTGGATTATCATTATTTATTTGTTGGATCCTCAATATTCAATCTCCTGGTTTATTACTGCTTCATTCCTAGAAGGACTATGTAAATGGCTTTTGATATTATTTCTTTTCTATTTTAAGGGTTTTTTTAAAGTATATTTTTTGTATTAAACTCTTCCTGCAGCAATTGGTTTAATGATAGAAATCAAACTTCTACCTCTTAAATTAGTAAAAATCAATTAGACTTTCTTATTATTTTTCCATGAGTAACCACTTTATTTTAGAGATGATCTTAAGTAGGTTGCCTTAAAACACTACATTAAGCAATCATGCTATATATAGATTTGATAGTTTTATTATAGTCTGCCCTCCTTTGATATTTACAGTAAATGGATTAAGTCCTTGTTCACAATAATTAGGAAGAAAATTAACATACTGTAGTGTATTCTGAATAAGTTGACTAGGATAGTAAGAGGCTTAGAGGTCATGCCATATAAGGATCTATAGCAGGAACTAAAATGTTTTTAGACTGTATGAAAGAAAACCTGAAGTAGAGGAGGAGATAGTGGTGTCAGCTTCCTTCAAAAATCTGAAGGAATATCTTGAAGAAGTTGGATTAGATAGTGTTGTAATTGGTTAGAACTTGGACCAGTGGGGAAAGAAGAATTACTGCTTAAAATAAGGAAAACTTCCTAATGAATTGAACTGTTCAGAAACATGGAGTTTATTTAAATGAATGACTACTTATTAGAAGCATTTTGGGTGGATTTTTATGCCTCAAATGAAATGTTTTTGAAGACCCTTTTTAAAGCCAAGTTTCTGTTATTTTAGTTATATTCCTAATTATATAGTTATATAGAGTAGAGAACATATAAGCAATGCTTGATGACTTGTTGATACACAGTAAATGAAATACCCACTATCTCCTAAAACAAGTAATTCATGCCCATGTAAATGAGTTGTTGTTGTTATTTAGTCCTTTCTGTGTGTCTGACTCTTTATGACCCCATTTGAGTTGTTCTTGACAAAGATACTGGAGTGATTTGCCACCTCCCTCTCCAGCTCACTTTATGATGAGAAATGGAAGCAAAAAAGGTTATGCCTTCTCCAGAGTCACACTGCTAGTAAATGTCTGAGGGTGGATTTGGACTCAGGTCCAAATCCTGGACTTAGTCCAGACACAAGCTAAATAGATATTTTTAAAAAATGTTTTAATTAAAAAAAAAAGACTCAATAGATTAACAATTATTAAGTGTCTACTATGTGCCAGATACTCTGCTGTTTCTGGCACAAAATGAATTCAAGTTGATTTAGAGGAGGAACACCATTCACTATAGGAAATCAGGAAGAAGGTAGCATTTTTGTTGAACTTTGAATAAAGCTAGTGAACTTAAAAGATGGAGGTGTTGATGGAGAGCAGTCTATGCCTACAGTAGAGTCTATGCTAAGACACAAAAACAAGAAGTAGAATGTATTGAGTGAAGAATAGCAAATTCTTGTTATCTTGGTTTGGTTGTAATACAGTGAGTTGGGAAGAAGAGTGATGTACAAGAGACCTGGAGAGGTAGACTGCATTCAAATGTAAAGAATTTTAAGTGACAAATAGAAAAATTTATATTTTATCCTAAAAGTGTGTGTGTGTGTGTGTGTGTGTGTGTGTGTGTGTGTGTGTGTGTGTATGTGTATGTTTGGGGTGGTGGTGAAGCCAAATGAAGAGTTCAAAATTACTCAGATGTTACAAATTTATTGGATGAGATGGATAGTAGCACCCTCAATAAATGTGAAACTTAGCAAAAGAGTTGGGTTTGCATCAAATAGCTATATATTAAGCATCTTCTATGGATAATATCAGTATTAAGACTTCAAATGTATTTTGTTATCAGAAGCCTAAATAAACCTAAAATACCTTTTTTTTCCCCTTAAGCAGGTATTTACTGTGAAAATTGTAATTTCAATGTCAGGTTGCCCTTAACAGCTTATTGTAACAGAGACACCTTAAATATATGTAAACTTTATGTTCTGTTTCTACCCCCAACTACTTTTTCCCTTTCTTCCCCCATCTTTCCTCCATTATATTGACTTATTTTTTTATTTCTCTTATTCTCTTAAAAAAAAAGAAACCTAAAACATGAGAGGAGTGCAGGTACTAAAATTCACATTTAATATTATTGTCATTATATATTTATAATATTTATACATGCAATTGCAATTTTAGTGCCTAGTCATTGAAACAAATATAATTATGTAGACTGAATCTTAGGGCATTCAGTAAGAAATCATCATCATAATAGTCTTTGATATGGCATTTATAGGTTTACCAAGTATATTTCTTAAAATGTTGTCATGAGGTAAATAATATAGTTTGTTATAATAAAAAGATTTCTAGATTTAAAGTGTGAGTACCAGATTTGATTTCCACCCTACTCTTCCTTACTGTGTGAAATTTAGGTGAGTTGCTTCACTTTGTGAATGTCAATATTTTTATTTGTGAAGAAATCCTATGAACCATTGCTCTTTTGTGTTATAGATTGGGACACTGAGATTTTGGGAATGTAACTTAGCCAGGATCATGTAACTATCAAGTAGCAGAGTTAGGATAGACATGAAAAAGAGAACTTCTTAGTAGATGCATTTCTTGTTTTATTTTGAGAGACTATCTTCATGAAGGCAAACAATTGTTTTGGTATAGCACAGGATGATGCACAGGGGCCTAGGCAGTAGGTCATAAAAAGTTTCATGTGGGTTGGGGATATCATGTTTGGAAGGATTTGGAAGATCTGAGTAGCTGAATCTAAATATTGCATGAAACTTGCCACATCTACTGGATATACACTAACATGTGTCCCCTTCTCTCCATAGCATGTTTGCAAATTCAGTCACATTCACATTTCAGGCTAAGGGGATTTTCAGAAAACAACACTATTTTTGTTGTCTATCATGCTAAAGAGAATGGGGCATGAAATATGTACTAATAATTATATGTTAACTCATCAAGACTTAATTTGTATAGGCACACAGATTTGATATATTTAGAGGAAAAATGCCAACTGTTTGTATCAGGAATGATGTTTAGAAAAAATACATATTTTGCTTTTTTATTTTTAGGTCAATTCTTATCAATATTCACAGAAGTCTTGAAAGATATGTCTGCTTTATTTTTTAAAATTTTAACTGTCATTCTTAAATTTGTATTGTTATAAGACCTCCTTTTATCATTTATTTATTTTAAAAGGACTGCTAAAGAAAATATCTCAGATTTAATTGCAATTTTTCAATCAGAAGATGGAATTGATTATGTTAAGTTTTAAAGCATAAAAATGGTCTTGAGTTTAGGTGCTGGTATAATTTATCCCTTTAGTTTTTAAAAATTTGAATACTATTTTAGATGTCATGATTGTATAAATCTATAGACTTAGAAGATAATAGGAATGAATAGGCAAAAAAGATTCTTAGAAAGGCATCTTTGTGTATTTAATAATAAAAAAGGTTTTATTCGCTACTTCTACATCTTAATAAAAATAATTTTCATTAATTTTTAAAAATTATTTGACATGGTGAAAAAAAAATCATAGTGTTCCAGCAATTTTTTTTTTGTGAAGAATAACATAAATAAGATATGGACTTTCATGTTTACACGAGTTTCACTTATGAAGGCCAAAGACTTTGATTTGCTGCGTTACCTGCTGTGGCTTAAGCGATGCAAAACGATTATTGTGGCTTCCTTGGAGTGGAGGCCTATTTCACACCTGCACCCTTTTGTTAGGGGCACACCATGAGAACTGGATGTGAGGTCCCCAGAGAATAGACTTACACCCTCAGTAATCCTTCTCCACTAGATTGATTTATGAACATATCAAACTCTTTGTTAGCATGCAACCCCCTAATTAATTTAAAGCCCTCCATGGAGAAATTAAACTCCTAGTTAAGATTTTCAACAGGCTCAGATGGTGCTAATAATGGGAAAGCAAGTTATATTAATGGGTTTCAACATGGTCACAGCATTAATGCTTTACAAAGAGGCTTGGGTATGTGGAAGTGTAGACGTTTCACTGAAATAAAGGATGGGCCTGAACAGTAAATCACCCAGTTGTTGCTCTTAACTCAATTGTTTATCATTTAGGTTTCAGCTTCCCATCTGTTTGTACATGTGTGTGTATGTGAGTGAGCACATGAACACGTGCATGCTCACTATTATGTGTATGTGTATCCTAGGGACCCTCAAATCTGTTGGAGTTTTATAAAACTCCAACAAAAGCTTTTGTGACTCATGAATCTGTTACTTGAGCTTGAAAATTTTTTACTGTGTTTAAATTTTGCCTCAATTCTTGGTCCAGTTCAGAGCAGCAAAAATCAAGGCAGTTTTAGAGGTCCTGAATCTCAGTGAAAGGCCAAAATCATTAGAAATCCCCAGAAGATCTTGCTTCTTTGAAAATATCCTCCATTTGCCCTAATGATTCTTAGGCTCATTAAAGTAAAATCCTCTTCAGATATACATGTTTATCCCTTCTTTCACTCTGACATCCCCCTCCCCCACTTTCTGGTTAGGCAATATATTCTGCTTAGGCAAATATATCATTTGAGGAGAGTAAGAATCCTTAATTTTCCTGTGCTCCTTCCCTTCCATCAAAACATTCTCCTCCATATGGAAGGACAGACAGTGTGGCTTCAACCCAAGTTACCCCTGACAATTCCCTCCCCTATGTCCTCTTCAATAATCTTAGAGTTCATCTAAAATAGTGTGGTCAGCCAGCAGAGATCAAGCATGTGACATCTGGGACATTCTGCTTCTCCACTAGGGAGTATACTGTCTACAATCCTCCTTGAACTTAAATCTCATGCATGGCAGCACAATGCACAGCCTTTAGTTTGGAACACTTTTATCTAGAAGTAATAAATCTGTACAGTAGCCTCCAGCAAGTGGCAAAACTGGCAATGTAGAAGCGTTGGGGTCATTCAGGAATGGATGTTATTTAGCAATAAATGAAGTGTTAAAAGATGAAACTTGAGAGTCTAAATGGCTCTTCTAGTCTCTAACCATTTCTTATGTCTCTGCAGTAATGAAGCTAACTATTTGTGCTTAATTAAGAAATGGCAGAGGCTGTATATCATCCCTGCATCATTAATGTTTCCTGACTTGAAGTTCATACTAAAATTTATTTTTAATTTAGATATTGAAGTCTCATTCTTTTTTAGGTTTTTGGCATTTGGAAAGTATATTAGTGAGCTCTTATATATCTAGGGCTCTTCCCTTCATTTTAGAGCAAGAAATTTTCTTTTTCAAGTCAATGGGAAGCTTGCCTTCATAAGATTTAGAGGATTAAAATGTTAGAAAATGGAATCTATTAATGGGGAACAAATTCCAGAGCAAGAAGTCTATTAGTTATCTCTGCATCTTATGTTTCCATACTTTCTTTTCTCCATAAAGGTGTTAAATTACTAGCAACATTTTGAAAATATTGAGTTAGAGTACTTCTTTATATATAAAGAATCCAAATATATACTTCTTTCTTTCTTCCTTCTTCCCTCCCTTCCTTCTTCCCTCTCTTCTTGTCTCCTCTATTCCTTCCTTTACCCCTCCCTTCTCTCCTCCCCCCTCCTCTTTCTCTCAGAAATTGGAGTTGAATAACTTGCCCATGGTCATACAGTTATTTAGTGTCAAGTGTCAAATATCATGCCCCATTTGAACTCAGGTCCTCCTGACCTAGTATAAGTGTTCTGTCCATTGCACCACTTAGCTGCCTGCCCCTTCATATATATATTCCTTGAACATTTTTTCCTCCATAGATTAAAAGACTTTTCCTTATGGTCTAAAGAAAAAATAAAATATTTTCACTTCATATACTTTCTTTTCCTTTCCATTGATCTATCTATTCTGCCCCTCTTTCAGAACAGCATTCTCTCCCACTTTCCCTTTTCAGTGTTCAGTCTGGCCATCGGATGTATCTCTATCAAAAAATTCAAGGCTCACATAAAATTAAATTAGTTGCAACAACTTGGTTTTACCCCAAATAACAAAGCTTTTAGGGGTGTAGATGAATTAATATTGTTGATATAAGGCAATAAGATAAACTCTGTGGCAATTAGAGAAGCAGATTTTGACTTGCTTTAAATTTTCTAACATTTGGAATCATCTACATGTGGATTGGACTAACATAGAAGATACTGGGTTTCCTAATCATTAGAGGGCTTCAAAAAAGATTAATTGATCACAAGCTGGGTCTTTCTTTCTTAGATATTCTGTATTTCTGCTCTGCCTTCTTTGTAGATCATATTATTGATTTAGCCTTGCCACCAGAAGAGGGAGCTACATTCATTTAAAAGAACACTCATAATCAAAACGTAGTTTATTCTTTACATAGTTTATTTTCAGAAGTTATGTTTGTGATGTTTGGAATGATTCTCTTTTTAAATACAAAAGGAAAACATTGTTGAGGATAGATCTGCTGATTTCTATGAAATAAGAAAATATGGACAATAAGATGCTAATTATTCTTAAAATACACAGATCCTAAGCAAATGCCTTGTTGGAAATAAAATTTGGGAAAGGAAGGATATTGTAGATCTTTAATCAAGCATTTAATAATCTAATTTTGATAAAGTGACAATGGAATCTAGGTGGTAAAGTAAAGCAAACTACATTCATTGAATTTAACTTTGCAGTAAAAATAGGCAAGCTAGGCTACACATAAGCAACCGTGTCTTCCATCTAACAGGATTCATGAAACTTTTAATATCAATAACAAGTTTCTTTGAAAAAATACATCTTATCTCTGTGAAACTGACTTTTAAAATGCACATATCTGGAAAGATATGAAACCATTAATATTTATTTATCACCAGAGTACATTAGTTTATTAGGCACATTTTACCTTTCTTCATCATTGAAAATGATTGTGACAATATAAGTCAATATCCATAACTGAGAGGAAAATATACTGTTCCAGAGAATTCTTGGAAGAATAGAATTGACTCTAATTCATTAATAGGGGTTTTTACAATCAATGTACAACATAAGGACCCTGGGGTCCATTATAAGGTAAGAGATATTGTAGAAAAAGAAGAAACCATAAAGTCAAAATAGTTACAGGAATTCTATCTGCTTAACAGTTTTGTCGAAGTTTTCCTTGTCCATTTTTGTTTTTCATCTTTAACTACCAAGACAATCTTCTAACAACCAGGTAAATCAAATCTATATCATTGGCAAATAATTGGATGGACATTAGGGTTCAGGATGATACGTTCTTTTCTTTTCTTTTTGCTATTGTCCCATTTACAAAAACCTGTTTAACAACAACTTGCATTGATATAGTTCTAAGGCTTATAAAACACTTTCATTGACAAAATCCTTTGGGTAGCTAGCATGAACATCACTATCCTATTTGACAGATAAGAAAATGAAAGCTTGAGAAATTAAATTACTTGTCCAGTGTCATGTATCCAATAAACTTTGAACCTGAAACTGAAATTAATAACCCTTGACTCCATTTATAGACATTTTCTACTATATTATTTCAATTATCCTTTATTAAATAGCTATTTTCCATAGAACATGGTTAGACATTGATAAATAAAGTTTATCAGAAATATAATTTTCGTTCATGAGTCATCTAGCTGATGTGGTTAGACAGCTGGACTTTGAGACCTGAAATTGAATCCTACCTCTGACTCTTAGCTGTGGGACCCTGAGCAAGTAAGCTTTAAGAAAGAAGGAAAGAAACCATCATTGATTAAGAATTTTACTCTGTGCCAGGTTATGTGTGTGTGTGTATAAAACATTTCACTTTAATATTTGCAAAGTACCTATTCATCCACACAAACATACACACATAGTTGGTTGTTGTCTTTCATTCTCCAAGAGGACCAAATTGATATCACTATTTTAGAGTTAAGTTACAGTGGCTGATTGTGGCTGATCAAACCAATATGAACTTGGAATGTTCTGCCATAAATTGGACAAAAATGGTCCATATGAACATTCATGGTGGCTTTTCTAACTCTGCACATCTCACATTTCTTCTGGATAAATTCAATTCTGTTTTGTTCATAAAGCATAACATCTTCTCTAATGCTGGGCAGTCTTGTGCCAGTTATCTCCCATGTCATATAATCAATTTTAAAGATCTTATGAGCTACTTTGAGAGGGTTCTTGTATGATTTTTCTGACCATCTTGTGAGGGCTTTCCCTGTGTGAGTTTCTCATATATATATTCAGTTTCCTGGCACAGAATGGTATTTGTCCAGGTATCATGGGCATATAACAATGATGTGAGCAAAATAATTGGTCTAATACCTGTCCTCTCCCATACTTTTCTTCATAGCTTCCAAAACAGTGAGCTAGGGCATCTAGATGGCACAGCAGATAGAGCACTGGCCCTGCAGTGAGGAGGATCTAAGTTCAAATTCAGGTTTTAGACTGTGTGACCCTGGGCAAAACACTTAACCCCAATGTGATACACACACACACACACACACACACACACACACACACACACACACACACACACTCATATACGTATGTAAATTTTGTGGATATGTATGTATGTTTCTATGTATATGTGTGCATAAAGAGGGGATTGCAGCATGGTGGTTCAGTAGATAGAATGTCAGGCCTAGAGTCAAGAAGATTCACCTTCTTAAACTCAAATCTGGCTTCTGAAACTTACTAGCTGTGTGATCCTGGGCAAGTCACCTAAGCTTCAGTTCACATGTAAAATGACCTGAGAAAAGAAAAGGCAAATCACTTTAGTATCTTTGTCAAGAAAACCCCAAATGGGTACAAAGAGTCAAATATGACTGAAAATAGCTCAGCAATAACAAATATAAAGAGAATATTGCAAAATAAAGTACTCTATCAGTATCAGTTATGATTTTTATTTTTAACATAATTACTGATGAAACAGTTTAGAAGGGGGATAAGAAATGACATGAATAATATATAACAATATACAATAACTGCATTACTAAGCTGCAAAGGAAATATTAACAATTAAGAGAATTCATAATTATTGGTTATATATAATTATATATTTACCTTCTTGGTTTGATTTCTACTCAAGAGCAGAAGAAACAACTCAATTGTTAAGTAGTTTCTCATTTCCCACAAAGAGCAAGTCCATTTTGACCCCTTGTACAAACTTCTGTACTTTTGACAAACCTATCCTATTTTGGTAAGAATTCCCTCTTCCATCCCTCTGTAGGTGAGAGAAATACAGAGAAATTAAGTGAGGGAAAATCACCAAAAAGAAAGCAAGATCCAGAGTCAGGTCAAGGTAATTGCAGATTCCTTGTAATATTTATGGAGATTATAGTATTTCTCGAGTTTGGTTTGACTGACTCTCTCTCTCTCTCTCTCTCTCTCTCTCTCTCTCTCTCTCTCTCTCTCTCTCTCACATTCTCTCTGTAAATATATATATATATATATATATATATATATATATATATATATATATATATATATATATATATATATATATATATATATATATATATATATATATATATATATATATATATATATATATATATATATACACACACACACACACACACACACACATGTTTAAATACAATACCTTAAGGTAGAAAAATCAAATGTAGCCTTAGGTATGGACTGACATCAAAACCAAGGTTTTGCTATTAACCCAACTAGGTTCATTTCATATTAGGTTATTTACTCAGATTCACTATGAAGCAAATCCTTTTTGCTAGCTGAAGACAGATTTCCATTGCCTTGGGCAGTACTCCAGTGGTTAACTGGAAGGATGGGTGCACGTACAACACACACTAATAACAGTGAGTAGTGGCCACTTTAATGTAAAAGGGTTGAGCTCAGCAATCCTGATAAAGCCTCATCAGAGCTCCCTCAAGGCAGCAAAAGGAGAGTGAATGCTTACAGCAGCAGTACTGGGTTAATATTGTCACAAAACAGAAACTTTGAATAGCCACACATCCAAAGAAAATAGCAGAAACATGCCAAGAGGAAAAGATATATGATAAGCCATCCAATAGATATGCCAATAAAGCACCTTGGCTCCCCAGGTGAGCTCTTGTGAAAGACAAACAGATGTATAGCTTAGCCTGTGCCAATGGACCTAATTGGAAAAGAAAAGATTTCCATCCTGATTAGTGAAAAGGAGATTTACTGTGGCAACCTGTATTTCAAATTCCAAATTCAGACTAGTATAAGGGTTAAGAGAAATAGCATTAAATGTATAGCATGTATGATGTCTCACTATTATTTTCTGTGATGACTTTTGCAAGGCCAACAACGAGGAAAATTGTGGAGGTTTATTGGTAGATTTGGTGAAAAGGTTGTATCCATGGCTAGATTCTCTTAGGGTTTAAAGTACATAAAATTATTACATCTATTCCCTTGATTGATTATTGTTGTGAATCCCAATTAGTTAGGATTTCATATGAATAGAAATACAAGTTTGGCTATATGCCAAAATCCTAACCTTAATTGTCATCCTCTGATCCCATGACATCCCATGACAAGGAAAAACAAGATGATTTCAAGTCCATACTTGCTCCTAGAAAAGGAATTCAAAGCCCAAACCTTACTCAATGGAAAGTCAATGACTTTTCCCATACCCTCATGCCAACATTTTCTGGAAGACATATGCAGCCTACAAATTTGTAAAGCACTTTCGAGATGAGGTACAAAAATAAATAAATAAATAAAATAAAAAATAAAAAAAAAACTTTTTCACATGGCTTTTTTTCTATCTTTGGAAATGAATATCCCATAAACATGAGAGGAAAAGGGTGCTGATTTGATATTTATAAAAGGTGATCATAGTTAATTTTCATAATTAATTTCCTTCTCAGTGAATGAGAAGGAAGGTCATTTTTATTATTGGTTTTAGTAAATTTTCATTGAGTTTACTTTTTCATTCCTCTTAAGATTTCAGGAGCATTACACACATGGCATCTCTACAGACTTGCAAGAAGAAATAAGCTCTCTTGAAAGTACAGTTAGCAACATAAATAAAGCTTCTTAGATATTAGGAATATTGTATTACTAAGTATCTACTCTGTTATTTCAGTGACTGAATGAAAATATTTCTTCCTTTTTACCCATTGAGAAGGAAGCTGATACTGAATATTAACTGTTATTTTATTTTTAAAATAGTGACTCAAAACTTTCTTTGCTATCATGGTAGTGAAAGATCAAGGTCTACATACCGATTTATGTTAATGGTGTGATTTTCATAGTCTTATATAGTGAAAGTACCTCAAAAAGAATCTGAAAAAGGATAGATATATAGTTGTCCATTTAGCATATAAATGTGTTAAGGACTAGGCGTTGTAACCATGCTAAGTACTGGAGATATAAATACAAAAACAAATGCTTTTGCATAGTTTTTAGTCAAATGACATATATATCTATATATAGGGAAAGGTGGAAAAGGTATCTAGTATAGGAGCATGATGGAAAGGTTTTAAGAAATTCAAAAGATTACACAGCTGGGGACAAATTAAGTGATGGCTAGCTTGGGCCTAGTCCTAAAATTAAGATTTTGGAGTTTATGATTTAGCACTTCAATCAGAAGAGCAGAAGATACAAATGAAATGCAAGGGCCAAGCTTAATTCATTATTGAGGGATGATGATATTCCCAATGATGAGATTCTTGGGGTAAAGTGCATAATGGCATGATCAAGGAAGATGTAGTTATGTATGATGTTTCTTTGACCACAGAAACTCATTTCCACAGATAGGAAAACCCATGTGGAAATTAATGTGGATTTGTTTTCTGTCTCATTTGGAAATTGCTTTCCATAGATTGAACTACTTCCCCAGGAGTTCCTATGTTGCTTCAGAGCTCATTATATATTCTACACTACCCATTCAGGGCTTGAGATCCTTGGCCTAATTTCATTTGGTGTCGTATTCTGCAGAGTGCTCTGGAAAGGGATCTTAGAATTCTTTTTGCCCAACATAACTCAGGATATTTAATTAGTAAAAGATAGGACATTGTGGTTTGACAATCACACCATCAAAATAAGCAGACAGCTTTGCTAGGGAGAGGGTTATTTACTGTGGACTTCTAGGCATGTAGATTTGAGTTAATTTTCTAGCTGAATGCAAACATGTAAATCAATCCAAGATGATTTCTATAGTTCAAGGGTATAGTTTTTTTTTTTAATAACACTAAAATATAGACCCACAAAGATTCCTGAAAATAGAATATAGTGTGATGACAAATTAGTTCTTGTCCTAAGCTCTGTTGTATAGACATAGACTGGAAAATGATTAACTTCTCAGAGAAAAAAGAATACTAGAAAAGGAAAGAGATGACAAGAAATTACTATTTCCTTTAATAGTGGAAAATACTGGCTCTGGAGTCAGAAGACATAAGTTCAAATCCTTCCTGTAATGTCTACTACTTATGTGGCCTTGAACAAATAAAATAACCTCTCTTGTTTTCTCATCTTTAAGTTGAGAAGATGGGGCTAGATAACAACTAAAACCTCTTCCAGTTCTAGATCTTTGATTTTATGATCTTACAGGAAATCCAAAGTGGAGATGGCATTGAAGTCTATAGTACACACACACACACACACACACACACACACACACACACACACACACACATATATATATATCTTTTCTACATTGTTCTTGAAATTTTTAGGATGTGGTTTAACTTCCCCTAAAGAGTAGAGGCCAAAATTATACATTTTCCAACTAACTCTGCCTTTTTTTGCCAGTTTGGATGGCATATTGAGGTTACTTTCAAATATATGTCATTCCCTATTACTGTCAAAAAATCATCTCTTGAGTTCAATTCAATAAGCATATATTAGGTGCCTACCATGTGCCAAGTCCTATGTAAGATGCTGGAAATACAGTGACAAAGAAGAAAACAGTATTTTTCCTGAATGAGATTATGTTTTACTAGCTAGTTGGGAGAAAAAGAGATGATGCACAAAATGAAAAACTTAGGATCTTAAAAATTGAGGATGATCATAAAAGGGTTTAAGTAGGAAGTGGCACTTAGACTAGGTGTATAGAGAGCTAGGGATTCTAAATGGAAGAGGTGAGGAGAAAGAACATTGCAGCTATGGGGAGGCAACTATGGAGATGCGAGATGGAATGTGATATACAAGTTACCTGCCTTTAAACTACTTTCCTTACCCCTATTGTTCTAGTTTAAATCAAGTAGAAGATGGACACATTATTATTCTCTCCTTCCCCATTCTTGATGCTAGAAGATAATAACATGTCAATAATTAATTGATTACTGTGATATTGCCAAGTAGGCAGCCTCCTAAGAGGCCTATAATGTATATTTACACCACTGGCCTAGATAATTGAATCAAGGATGGATAAGAACCTTTCTTCATTTAAGATCAGTCTTAAAATTTTATCAAATTGATCTTCACCTCAAGTAATGGTAGATGATAAATGAGATGTGATTTTGAAGTAGTTTATTGTTACATAGGATGTCCATTTGTTTGTACTCTAACAACTTATCCCCCAGAAAGAAGATAAAGAAAAATGGTTCTCCAATTGATAATTGAAGCATAAAGACAGATAATTTTCTGATGTAGAAATTAAAGCCATTTCTAGTTATATGAAAAATGCTCTAAATCACTATTGATTAAAGAAATGCAAAATAAAAAAATTCTGAGGGACCACTACATACCTCTCAGATTGGCTAAAATGACAGAAAGAGATAATGATAAATGTTGTAGGGGATGTGGGAAAACTGGGACACTAATACATTGTTGATGGAGTTGTGAACCAATCCAACCATTCTAGAGAGCAATTTAGAACTCTCCCCAAAGGATTATAAAACTGCATATTATTTGATCCAGCAGTACAATTATTGGGTCTGTATCTCAAGGAAATCATAAAGGAGGGAAAAGCATCCACATGTGTAAAAATGTTTAGGAGAGCTCTTTTTGTGTGAGTAAATAATTGGAAAGTGAGTAGAAGCCCATCAGCTTGGGCAGGCTAAGTTATAAATGTAATGGAATATTATTTTCCTCATTCATATTTAAAATTTATAATATATTTGTATGTTTATTTCATAAATTTATAAATTGCTTGGATCAAAAAGGATTTTAAAATTTAAAATTTAACTACACTAACCTCATTATTTTACAGTTGAGGAGAATGAGGCCCCAGCTGTTGTTGAATGATATACCCAAAGTAATTTGCTTATTGACTGAGTTGATTCTACAACTTTAGTGTCTTAGCTCTCAGTCCTTTTCTCTTTTGTATTACAACTCACTCTAAAATCAACTTATTTTTAAAGACTAAGCCCATTATAAAGCAGCAGTTACCAAAACCATTTGGTATTGGCTAAGAAATAGACTAGTTGATAGAATAGTTGAATAGGTTAGGTTCGAAGGAAAAAACAGCCAATAATTTCAATAATCTAGTGTTTGACAAACCCAAAGACCCCAGCTTTTGAGATAAGAACTCACTGTTTGACAAAAATTTCTGGGAAAATTGGAAATTAGTATGGCAGAAACTAGACATTCACCCACACTTAACAACATAACCAAGTTCAGGTCAAAATGGGTTAAGACCTAGGCATAAAGAATGAGATTATAAATAAATTAGAAGAGCATAGGATAGTTTACCTCTCAGACCTGTGGAAAAGGAAGGAATGCATGACCAAAGAAGAACTAGAGGTCATTATTGATCACAAAATAGAAAAAAAAAATGATTGTATCAAATTTAAAAGTTTTTGTACAAACAAAACTAATGCAGACAAGATTAGAAGGGAAGTAATAAACTGGGAAAACATTTTTACAGTCAAAGGTTCTGATAAAGGCCTCATTTCCAAAATATATAGAGAATTGACTCTAATTTATAAGAAATCAAGACATTCTCCAATTGATAAATGGTCAAAGGATATGAACAGACAATTCTCAGATGAAAAAATTGAAACTATTTGTAGATATATGAAAAGTTGCTCCAAGTCATTATTAAACAAAGAAATGCAAATTAAGACAACTCTGAAATACCACTACACACCTGTCAGATTAGCTAGAATGACAGGGAAAGATAATGCAGAATGTTGGAGAGGATATGGGAAAATTGGGACACTGATATATTTTTGGTGGAGTTGTGAATACATCCAGCCATTCTGGAGAGCGATTTGGAACTATGCTCAAAGAGTTATCAAATTGTGCTTACCCTTTGATCCAGCAGCGTTACTGCTGGGCTTATATCCCAAAGAGATTTTAAAGAAGGGGAAAGGACCTGTATGTGCAAGAATGTTTGTGGCAGCCCTCTTCTGTAGTGGCCAGAAACTGGAAAGTGAATGGATGCCCATCAATTGGAGAGTGGCTGAATAAATTGTGATATATGAATGTTATGGAATATTATTGTTCTATAAGAAATTACCAACAGGATGATTTCCAAAAGGCCTGAATAGATTTACATGAACTGATGCTGAGTGAAATGAGCAGGACCAGGAGATCATAATATACTTCAACAACAGTACTATATGATGAGCAATTCTGATGGACGAGGCCCTCTCCAACAATGAGATGAGCCAAATCAGTTCCAATAGAGCAGTAATTTACTGAACCAGCTACACCCAGTGAAAGAACTCTAGGAGATGACTATGAACCACTACATAGAATTCCCAATCCCTCTATTTTTGTCCACCTGTATTTTTTACTTCCTTCACAGGCTAATTGTACAATATTTCAAAGTCTGATTCTTTTTGTACAGCAAAATAACTGTTTGGACATATATAAATATATTTTATTTAACTTATACTTTAACATATTTAATATGTATTGGTTAACCTGCCATCTGGGGAAGGTGTTGGGGGAAGGAGGGGAAAAGCTGAAACAAAAGGTTTTGCATTGTCAATGCTGGAAAATTACCTATGCATAAAATTTTTATATAAAAAAGGACTTAGCCCTAATAACAATAAGACATTTTCAAAATGCTCTATATTATGATATTTATCAATGGAAGTAGTTTACTCTATAAGTTATAATTGTTAAATATCAATTAAGCCATAGGGATATCTTCAGTGATTTATAGAACCCCAAGTATAGCAGATCAGGGGATTAACTACTAACTCATAGATCCCTTACTTTTCATCCATAGCAATGAATTTTGTCACTATAATCATTGGTGGTCATAAAGGAAGGACTTAGATTTACTTCCATTCTGTGTCTGTTCTTTTTATCCCCCATGTGGATTTCTGAGAGAGAATAAAAGTTAGGGGGAATTTCCTTCACAGAAAACAGCTAGTTAACTTCAAGGCGTCCAGGGTATCATAGTCACAGTAATGGTTTTGTATTGAAGTTTGACATTTACTCATGATTCAGGGTAGCAGTGCTTAATTCAGAAACTGTCCCAAGTAATCTTGTAATATATAGGGTGGTCTGTTGTCAGTGATCATAAACCATCTCAAAAGAAAAATATGTGAGGTTGACTGCCAGAGATTACAAAGAAGAAAAACACCTTTTAAATCATAAGCTAAAGAAATGTCAGTTCCCTAAAACCAGATTTCAATTTTTAAAGTATTTCAGTAGCTATAGTTCAGTTTTCCCACTTTCATTTAAAGTAAGAAGAATTTCAAGTAGAATTTGAGAATACTCTGAATATGATGCCATTTTATAGCATGGATGACTGTGGATAACTTTGAATTGTTCTTTTAATTTGAAATTACCCATAGAATTTTAAAGATGAAACTGATTAAACTGAACAATAAAAGAAAAAATACCTGCTTTTTTTCTTATTTTGTCTTTTAAGTTGGAATAGAAATAGTAGTCTAGTGGATCTTACTCCTAAGTCAGGTTTTAGTGAACTTAGTGACTCAAATATCTTGTCAATAGGTAGGGTAAGAAGAATTTCATTTATTTTGAATTTCTAATCATCATTCTCTAGAACCCAAGAGAAACTATGGATTCACAAAAAATTAAATTCATTCTAAGAGACCCATATAAGATTTTTCAAACTATTTTTGTAAAATTAAACATTATCCTATAGATTATTTTATAAATATATCATACTTAAAAATTTGAAATAATAAAGTTAACTAATTTAATGTGCATAAAAAATAGAAGAGAAAAGTAAGACATGACTCACTTTGTTGTAATGCTTTAAGCCTGAGGCATAACAACTATAGAAAATTATATTCTTTCCCATAATTTCCTGGGCCCAAAGTGGGATGTTTATTAAATGAGAGCATGGATGCACTTTTTTTTTTTGCAGTATGACTTTTTATTTACTTTCATTATAATAATAGCTTTTTATTTTTCAAAATGTATGCAAAGATAGTTTTCAACATTCATTTTTGTAAAATATTGTGTTCTAAGTTATTTTTTCCTTCCCTCCCCACCTCCTCCCTTCCCTAGACAACAAGTGATCCAATATAGGTTTAACATGTGCAATTCTTCTAAACATATTTCCACATTTATCATGCTGCCCAAAAAAAAATCAGATTAAAAAGGAAAAACTGAGAAAGAAAGAAAAAAGCTAGCAAACAACAACAACAACAACAACAAAGGTGAAAATACTATGTTGTGCTCTACATTCAGTCCCCATAGTCCTTTCTCTGGATGTGAATGGCTCTCTCTAATACAAGTCTATTGGAATTGGCCTGACTCACCTCATTTTTGAAAAGAGCTAAGTTCAAATGTTGCACTTTCCCAAGATGCCATGAGTACATGTTTCAGCTTTAGGAGACAACTAAAATTATTAGCAGCAAGAGGGAGGCAACCCTATAGCAAGAGCCACTCAGAATGATTCTAGTTATAAGAAGTGGCAGGAACAGGACTGAAAAAGAGAGACCACAAATTTGGCACATGGAACTTGTGGCAAGAGGGACAAAACTCTAGGTGAAGCAAGCTTCATTTTTCACTACAATTCTTCAACTCTATCCATATACCTGAGATTTTTCCTATTGGTTTTGTGAATTCCTTTAATGTCAAGATCATAGAGTTCATTTTTTGCAAAGGGAAGAGGGATATAGCCTTATTAACTTGCTACTGAATTCAGATAGCAAGTCCCATTTATTTCCTTATATGACTGTGTAAATATACTTTCTGGCTTACTTATGGGCAGAGGAATGCATTCAAATTATCCTGTAGGCAATCAGGAAAACATATCCATATATATAGAGAGACCCATAGATATTTAGACTTGGAAAGGACTTTATTATCTAATCAAAGGATAATAGATTATATATTTGGAAAAGGTCCTTCAAGTCATCAAATCCACCCCTCACATTTTATAGATGAATGAATTGACTCTCAAGATGGCTTTAAGTGACTTGTCCATGATCATTTAAGTACTGTGTATAAAGGGATATTTGAATCCAGGTCTTCCTAAATCTAAATCTTCTTTTACAAGGAAGCAAAAAGAGGCTAAGAAAAAGGTTACGTTCTCTAAGTCATAAAGGTAGCAAGTTGCAAGCTGGAATTTGAATCTAGGCTCTTGACTCACAGATATAGAATTCTTTTACAGTGAAGTCACAGGACATGGTGTTGATATGATTTGTGAGTGACTTGGGTCAAGAAGAAATTCAACATGTGGAGACTGCACGACCAAGAATCTGATGATTCTATTCATGAACTTAAATAGGAAAGTCCTGAGTAAAAGTTAAATGTTGGTGTAAATATGGTGAATCTTCTTTTATGCATAGGCATAGGCAAAAAACAGGTTAGAAAAGATCTTTTCAAATCAACTATTTAATGAAAATGATTATCCACATCATCTCTCTCTACCTTCCATATAAACAAAGGCCTTGGAGGAAAATAACTTGGGAATTTCCCTCAGAAGCAGTACAATTATTGATTTAAGAGGGGAAAAAAACATTTTTTAGGGAACATAATTGACTAAAGGATCCATCATTCAACAAGTAGATCAATTGTCCATAAAATGCTTTTAGGAATAAGCTGAAATAAAAATGGAAAGACTCCACAGCTTATCTTTAGTACCCATAGTATTCCTTTTCTTCTCTTTCCTTCCTTTGTTGTAACTATTTTACCTTTTCAGGTCAATAATAATAGCAATAATAATGATAATAATAAATCATTATAATAGTAGCAAGTATGTAGTTTTTTTTAAGATTTGTAAAACTTTTTGTACATACCATTTTATCCTTACAGTTACCCTATGAATAAGAATGCAACTAGCTACTTAGCTTCCTAGATAGCTTCTCTATTTTTCCTTCTGTTTATCCTATATAAAAATTATGCTGAACCACCAGTGCTCAAAAGAATAAAATTGAGCTGCTTTTTATCCTGTTATTTGAATCTTACTTTCTGTTATTATCCTGCTTCATACATTTTGCCTGTTTTACCTATTCCCTTTTCATTCAAATTTGGGCTCTTTAATTTTGCCTAAAATCTCTGATGATTAGCCACTTTCTCCTCCAGTCCTACTTGACTTATATAGCTTCAATACTCTTACTTGCTCCAGTCTCTGCCTACAAAATTATATTTCTCGGGCCTTTCTCATAAAATACTACACTCTATTATCTATGTGATCAATATGACTGTTATATTCCTCTAGTCTATATTATACAAGAAGCTTCTCAGGAAGTTTCTGGTTGGATGTATGTTGGTTTCCAACACTAGATGGATAGCCCTCAAAGCCTTTTTTTTTTCAGAGTATATAGTGTCCTCCTGCTACCTCTTCATTCCTCTTTCTCCACTTTCATATCCAATATAATAAAAACTTGTTCTTAGCAAAAGAAATAAATTCTTCCACACCGACAATTAAATGACTGATAAAAGTTGGAGAGTTACCTGTGTAGGGAATATTTTCATTTTAGCTGGCAAAAAAGGCATAAGCTAAAGTGATTAGTCATTATTAGTTATTAATCACTAATTGTGGAGGGTAAATTATTTGAGAAGACATGGTAACCTTCCATATATCCATAAAATGATAGAATCTACGAAAGCCATCCAAGCCAATATGCTCCAAGACTTCATTTGAAGATCCATGGTAAGGGAGAACATTCTACCTTCCAAAGAAATCCATTTAATGGGAAACTCTACATGTTACTGGAATTTTTCCTTGCAAATCAAGGCAAGATAAGGATAGGTGATCAACAATTAGGAGGCACACTGTAATCAGTTCTAGAATAGTAACCAGTAAAATTGGCCAAATAGGAATCTGAAAGTATCAAATGCTGCAGTACTGGAGAATGAATCAAGACATTGTTTAAGTCAGTCGGATTATCAGGAATTAAATGAACAGATATTGAAGAGCAAAGGCGGACTAAGAAGAAAAGACCCTCATTGTATTATCATTGTTCAGTTATATCCAACTCTTTATGATCCCACTTGGGATTTTCTAGGCAAAGATACTAGGATAGTTTTTCATTTGCTTTTCTAGCTCATTTTATAGATGAGGAAACTGAGGCAAAGAGGGTTATATGATTTGCCAATGACAGAATGAATAAATATTTGAGGTCAAATTTGAACTCAGATGTTCCTGACTTCAGGCCAGGAACTTGCTACCTATCCTTGAAGGAACCTTTCCCAAACCAATATCCCACTAAACCCATAGTAACTAAACCCATAGTGTATCTCTGTATGGAAAGGAATGAGGAACCTAGAGAGGGTGGACTTACAGCAGAGAATCTGGATAATGAGTCAGAGCTATAGACCTGGGAAGCTAACATTAAGGCTATTTTTAGCTAAAAACTTTTCTCTTATACTTTCAAGATTAAGATATAAAAGAAATTTAAAGCATTTGGAACTACCACCAACTGAAAAAAAAAAGGGGGGCGGAGCCAATATGGTGGAGAAAATACACACGGATTTGTAGCTCCCTTCTTCCCTCATGACCAATTAGTTAAATCAGCCTCAAAAATAACACTGGACTGATAAAAACCACAAGGATTAGAAGCACAACTTACCAGCTGGAGAGAATCTAGAATTTCAACAGAAAAGGTCAGTTCCCAGGGGAGAAAAAAAAAAAAAAATTAAAAAAAAGGCCATCATAGACAGGGTTGGACTGCGTGCTAGCACACTGTGCCGATCAGGCTGGGGAGAACTCTGGGATCAGAGAAGCCACTGAGATAGAGGAATCTGATACAGGCTGTTAGCTCTTCTCTGCTTTTAAACAGCAGTTCAAAAGAGAAATCAAGCCACTTTGAAATATAAAGTCAGATCCTTAATCCACTCTAATCCAGAAGTGACCTAATAGATCTCCACACAGCTATGTAGATGCCTTCTGCTGCCTGGGGCTACTCCTTGGGGTAGTTGAGAGTCTGAACAGTGGGGACACAACCCGAGGCAGCCTCTAATACACATAGTGCAGGGCCCAGCCTAAGGCAGTGGAATTCTAGCAGCAGCGGAATTCCCAGAGAAGCAGAACTCCCAGAGAAGCGGAACCTTTGTAGTAGGGACTGTGGTTTCCAGGCAGACACTTATGGTTTGAGCGCAGGGGCTTTTCACTTCAGCTGCTGATATCCATCCATTGGCTGGGGTTTGTGACACTCTCACTGTTCAGCATTAAACCTCAGGGCAGTCGCTAGGCCACACAATGGGTCCTTCACGGCGCAGCTGTGCTAATCACCTCTGAGGCATTTCCAGGGAGGGGGGGGAAGGGAACTCTCTCCCAGAACTCTCTCTTAGCTCAGGCACAGTGTTGTTCCATTCTACCTTCAGTCTAGCAGGAAGTTGGTAAATAAATAAATAAACTTCTTACCCCAAGGGCAAACCCCAACAGATTTTTAACAATGAGTAAGAAGCTAAAGAGAGTGATTGACACGTTCTATACAGAGAAAGAGTGGGTATCCAACCCCGAGGAAACTAACACCAGAGAGTCTCCAGATAACACCCCTAAAAGGGAATTATACCTGCTCCCCATCACATAACTCTCTCCTAGAAGAGCCAATTAAAAAGTTAAGAGAGTTTGAAGAAAAATGGGGAAAGGAAAGAGAAACTATGATAGAGAAAAACAATGTCCTGAAATTTGAGTTGGAAAAAATAAAGAATTCACAGGAGGTGCAGGGAAACAAAATTTGTGAATTAGAAAAGGTTAAAAAATCACAGGAAAGTAGGATTTCTGAATTGGAAAAGATAAAAAATTCTCAAGAAAGTAGGATTTCTGAATTGGAAAAGATAAAAAAATCTCAAGAAAGTAGGATTTCTGAATTGGAAAAAAAAATAACTTACTAAAAAAATTAGTGAAATGGAAAAATATTCAACAGAGAAAAATAATTCATTTAAAAACTCAATTGGGCATATACAAAAAGAACTAAAAAATGTGAATGAAGAAAATAACTCATTAAATATGAGGATGGAACAAATAGAAATTAATGATTCACTGAGAAACCAAGAATCAGTCAAACAAAACAAAAAAACAAAAACAAAAACAAAAAAAAAAAAAAAAAAAAAAAAAAAAGAAAAGCTGGAGAATAACGTGAAATACTTACTGGGAAAATCTATTAGACCTGGAAAATAGATCTAGGAGAGATAATCTGAGGATCATTGGACTTCCTGAAAACTATGATCAAAAAAAGAGCCTAGATTCTATTTTACAGGAAATCATCAAAGAGAACTATCCAGAGATAATAAAAACACAAGGGAAAATAGGCATTGAAAGAATTCATCAAACACCTTCTGAAAAAGACCCTAAAAAAAAGAACTCCATGAACATTGTGGCTAAGCTGCAGAACTACCAAACTAAGGAAAAAATACTGCAAGCAGCTAGGAAAAAACAATTCAAATACCAAGGTGCCACAATAAGGGTCACTCAAGGTCTGGCTGCCTCCACATTAAAGGATTGAAGGGCCTTGAACCTGATATTCCGAAAGGCAAAAGAACATTGCAACCAAGAATAAACTACCCAGCTAAGTTTAGCATTTTCTTCCCTGGAAGAAGATGGTCATTTAATGAATCAGAGGAATTCCATTCGTTTCTAAGAAAAAAACCAGATTTAAACAAAAAATTTGATCTACATGCACAAGACTGAAGAGAAGCAGAAAAAGGTAAAAAGAACTCTTGAGAACTGTGTCTCTGTTGTGGATATACAGAAAGTCTGCATAGATAATTTGATTTTACTGATATAATATTTAAAAAAGGGGGAAGTAGTAAAGGGAAGGGTATAATATCAGAAAAAAAGGGGAAAGAGAGATAAAAAGAGGGAAACTACATCCCAGGAAGAGGCATAGAAAATCTACCACATCTGAGGAAATTTAGAGAGGGAGAGAAACATTGTGTGAATCTTACTCTCATCAGAGTAGGCTCAAAGAGCAAATAATTGACATATTTGTTTTTCAGAGAAGCCTCTCTCACCTCATTAAAAGGAGGGAGAGGAAAATGGAAAAGGAAAGGGGGAATAAGGGAAGGGTACAAGAAAAGAGAAGGGATTTAAAAAGAGGGGGGAAGGATACTAAAAAGGGAGGGCTGTGCATCACAAATAAGGTCTATAAATTAAATATTGGGGGAGGAGTTCAGGGGGATCAAGGGATAAAATAAAAGCATAATCCGGGGATAATATGATGGCAGGAAATACAGAATTAGTAATTTTAACTGTAAATGTGAATGGGATGAACTCTCCCATTAAACAGAGGCGGATAGCAGACTGGATCAAAAGTCAGAACCCTACAATATGTTGTTTACAGGAAACACACTTAAAGCAGGGAGATACATACAGAGTAAAGGTAAAAGGTTGGAGCAGAATCTATTATGCTTCAGGTAAAGTCAAAAAAGCATGGGGTTGCCATCCTTATCTCAGATCAAGCAAAAGCAGAAATTGATCTAATTAAAAGAGATAAGGAAGGAAACTATATCTTGCTAAAAGGTAGCATAGACAATGAAGCCATATCAATACTAAACATATATACACCAAGTGGTATAGCATCTAACTTCCTAAAGGAAAAGTTAAGAGAGTTGCAAGAAGAAATAGACAGCAAAACTATAATAGTGGGAGATCTCAACCTTGCATTCTCAGAATTAGACAAATCAAACCGCAAAACAAATAAGAAAGAAATTAAAAAGGTAAATAGAACAGTAGAAAAACTAGGTATGATAGACCACTGGAGAAAACTGAATGGTGATAGAAAGGAATATACTTTCTTCTCAGCAGTTCATGGAACCTATACAAAAATTGACCATATATTAGGACATAAAGATCTCAAAATTAAATGCAGGAAGGCAGAAATAGTAAATGCCTTCTTCTCAGATCACAATGCAATAAAAATTACATTCAATAAGAACTTAGGGATAAATAGACCAAAAAGTAATTGGAAACTGAATAATATTACCTTAAAGAATGACTGGGTGAAATAGAAAATTATAGAAACAATTAATAATTTCACCCAAGATAATGACAATGATGAGACATCATACCAAAATTTGTGGGATACAGCTAAAGCGGTAATAAGGGGAAATTTTATATCTTTAGAGGCTTATTTGAACAAAATAGAGAAAGAGAAGATTAATGAATTGGGCCTGCAACTTAAAAAGCTAGAAAAAAGACCAAATTAAAACCTCCCAACCAAAAACTAAACTTGAAATACTAAAATTAAAAGGAGAAATCAATAATATTGAAAGTAACAAAAAAAACCCATTGAATTAATAAATAAAGCCAAGAGTTGGTTTTATGAAAAAGCCAATAAAATAGATAAACCTTTGGTAAATCTGATCAGAAAAAGAAAAGAGGAAAATCAAATTGTTAGTCTTACAAATGAAAAGGGGGATCTTTCCACCAATGAAGAGGAAATTAGAGAAATAATGAGTTACTTTGCCCAACTTTATGCCAATAAATTTGATAACTTAAGTGAAATGGATGACTACCTCCAAAAATATAGGCTTCCTAGATTAACAGAGGAGGAGATAAATTGCTTAAATAGTCCCATTTCAGAAAAAGAAATAGAACAAGCTATTAATCAACCCCCCAGGAAAAAATCCCCAGGACCAGATGGATTTACATGTGAATTCTACCAAACATTTAAAGAACAATTAACCCAATGTTATATAAACTATTTGAAAAAACAGGGGATGAAGGAGTCCTACCAAACCCCTTTTATGACACAGACATGGTACTGATACCTAAACCAGGAGGATCGAAAACTGAGAAAGAAAACTATAGACCAATTTCCTTAATGAATATTGATGCTAAAATCTTAAATAAGATATTAGCAAAAAAACTTCAGAAAATCATCCCCAGGATAATACACTATGATCAAGTAGGATTTATACCAGGAATGCAGGGCTGGTTTAATATTAGGAAAACTATTAGTATAATTGACCATATTAATAATCAAATTAATAAAAAACATATGATCATCTCAATAGATGCAGAAAAAGCATTTGATAAAATCCAACATCCATTCCTACTAAAAATTCTTGAGATTATAGGAATAAATGGACTATTCCTTAGAATAGTCAGGAGCATATATTTAAGACCGTCAGTAAGTATAGTATGTAATGGAGATAAACTGAAACCTTTCCCAGTAAGCTCAGTAGTGAAACAAGGTTGTCCACTATCACCATTACTATTCAATATTGTATTAGAAATGCTAGCCTCGGCAATAAGAGTCAAGAAAGAGATTAAAGGAATAAGAGTAGGTAATGAGGAAATCAAACTGTCACTCTTTGCAGATGACATGATGGTATACTTAGAAAACCCCAGAGATTCTAATAAAAAGTTATGAGAAATAATTCACAACTTTAGCAAAGTTGCTGGGTACAAAATAAATCCACATAAATCCTGAGCATTTTTATATATCACCAACAAAATGCAACAGCAAGAGATACAAAGAGAAATTCCATTCCAAACAAATGTCGAGAGCATAAAATATTTGGGAATCCATCTACCAAAGAAAAGTCAGGAATTATATGAGCAAAATTACAAAACACTTGCCACAAAAATAAAGTCAGATTTAAATAATTGGAAAGACATCCAGTGCTCCTGGATAGGCCGAGCGAATATAATAAAGATGACAATACTCCCCAAACTAATCTATTTATTTAGTGCTATACCAATCAGACTCCCAAGAAACTACTTTAGTGACCTAGAAAAAATAACACAAAATTCATATGGAAGAATAAAAGGTCGAGAATTGCAAGGGAATTAATGAAAAAAAAGTCAGACGAAGGTGGTCTAGGTGTACCTGATCTAAAACTATATTATATAGCAGCAGTCACCAAAACCATTTGGTATTGGCTAAGAAATAGACCAGTCTATCACTGGAACAGATTAGGTACAAAGGACAAAAAAGGGTACAACTATAGCAATGTAGTGTTTGATAAACCCAAAGATACCAACATTTAGGATAAAAATTCATTATTTTAAAAAAAGCTGTTGGGAAAACTGGAAATTAGTATCGCAGAAATTAGATATGGATCGACATTTAATACCATATACCAAGATAAGATCAAAATGGGTCCATGATTTAGGCATAAAGAATGAGATCATAAATAGATTAGAGGAACATAGGATAGTCTACCTCTCAGACCTGTGGAGGAGGAAGGAATTTATGACCAGAGGAGAACTAGAGATCATTATTGATCACAAAATAGAAGATTTTGATTACATCATAAACAATACTAATGCAAACAAGATTAGAAGGGAAGTAACAAATTGGGAAAATATTTTTACAGTTAAAGGTTCTGATAAAGGCCTCATTTCCAAAATATATAGAGAACTGACCCTAATTTATAAGAAATCAAACCATTCTCCAATTGATAAATGGTCAAAGGATATGAACAGACAATTCTCAGATGATGAAATTGAAACTATATCCACTCATATGAAAGTGTTCCAAATCACTACTGATAAGAGAAATGCAAATTAAGACAACTCTGAGATACCACTATATACCTGTCAGATTGGCTAAGATGACAGGAACAAATAATGATGAATGTTGGAGGGGATGTGGGAAATCTGGGACACTAATACATTGCTGGTGGAGTTGTGAAAGAATCCGGCCATTCTGGAGAGCAATTTGGAACTATGCCCAAATCCAGCAGTGCTACTACTGGGCTTATACCCCAAAGAAATACTAATAAGGGGAAAGGGACCTGTATGTGCCAAAATGTTTGTAGCAGCTCTTTTCGTAGTGGCCAGAAACTGGAAGATGAATGGATGTCCATCAATTGAATGGTTGGGTAAATTATGGTATATGAAGGTAATGGAATATTATTGCTCTGTAAGAAATAACCAGCAGGATGAATTCAGAAAGGTTTGGAGAGACTTACATGAACTGATGCTGAGTGAAATGAGCAGGACCAGGAGATCACTATACACTTCAACAACAATTCTGTATGAAGATTTATTCTGAGGGAAGTGGATATCTTTAACATAAAGAAGATCCAACTCACTTCCAATTGGTCAATGATGGACAGAAACAACTACACCCAGAGAAGGAACACTGGGAATTGAATATAAACTGTTTGCACTACTGTCTTTCTACCCAGGTTACTTATACCTCCAATTCTTAACATGCAACAAGAAAATTGGATTTACACACATATATTGTATCTAGGTTATACTGTAACACATGTAATATGTATGGGATTGCCTGTCATCTAGGGGAGGGAGTAGAGGGAGCGAGGGGAAAATTTGGAAAAATGAATACAAGGGATAATGTTATAAAAGAAAATTTCTCATGCATATATACTGTCAAAAATTTATAATTATAAAAATTAATTTAAAAAATAATAAAATTAAAAAAAAACAGAAATGAAAATAAAATGTTGCTGACTACAATAGAAGTCAAAGGGAAAATATGAAGTTTCAAAAAAGTCCAGTTGACATCCAATGATTTCAAGAACATATATGTTTGCTAAATTAAAAGACACTTGCAGAGAGAAATGAAATTTCAGGATTTTTGGATTAGATGTCCTTCTACAAAAACCAATAAACATTTTGGATGTATATATTGCCAAACTATTTTACTTCCCCAAATCTAGGCCAAGCTTATTTTGATTGACAAAACTATGATTACATTTATGCAATAATACATTTTTTTAAAAAGTTAAAAAATTGTGGCAAAATAAATATTTGATATCTCTTTCCTATGGGCCTAGCTTATTGCTTGCCTTAGGCCTATGAAGATTTTAACCATAGATGACGTCAATGGGAGTTTGGAGTCTCAAATAAATGATGAATTGAACCCCATGCACTATGCTTCTACAAATAGAGACAATCTAACTGAACCACAAGAAATAATCCTGATCCTGAAGGACTGATCTCTATGGTACCTGTAGGACCAATCAAACAATACCGTAACACAGACAGGAAAGTGCTAGGATATTTTCATCTGGAATGATAGCATTTTAATTCCTCTCAAGTGGTTTCAAAGTGCTGTTGTTGGTGTTTTCTTTCGACTTCTCATTTCTAACACTTTAATCTTGCCTCTTTTTATATTTTTTAAAAGATATCAAAGTAGAGTATTTTAAAGCATTTTTATACAAAGCCAAGATGAGTCATGACACAATGAGTGGTATGTTTTTTAAACCTTTTTAAACCTCTTATGGAACCCAAATCCCTGATCTCATTCTTCTGCGTCTTTGGTTCACTTGCTAAAACTATAATAATGACTTTTTTTTCATGAGAGAAAGTAAAATTTGAATGGGGGGGGGGGCGTGTGCCTCTTGAAGTATACTTGGTTTATACACACATTTGGTTTTAATGTGTATGGATAATCATGTATATACGTGTTATCTATACTATGTGTATAAAGACACTTGTGTCTATAAACACACATATATATATATAATATGTGTGCCTATATATGTGTTTATAATATATTTTTATTTGAACACATACATATATCTACAATATGTTACATATCTATTCATGCAAAATATTATATTTTTAAGAATAGTCACAGTGAAGTCATAGTGAATTTCTTGATTCTGAAGTATAACACGACAGGATATAAAAATTTACTAACTCTAATGATTTAAAGGAAATATTTCTAATGGATTCAATAAGGTTAAATTGATTAAATTCTTACATAAAACTATGATATTTGTAAGAAGATTCTTATTATTATAACAGGACAGGGGGCATGGGTGTGAACTGAATATAAACAGGTGAGAAATAGGAATACACTGGGAGAAGAAAGAGAGAGGTAAGATGGAGTAAATTATTTCATATATGAGGCATAAAAGAGCTTTTACAGTAGAACCGAATGATGGCAGAGGTTGGCAGGGGGGAAGGGAGTATGAGAACTTTACTCTCATCAGAATTTTTGTTCAAAGGGAAAATAAAGTGTGCACTCAACTAATTGAGTATAGAAAACTATCTTTATCATACAGAAAATCAGGAAGGGAAAGGGGAAATGAGAAGGGTGTTGCTGATTGAAGGAACAACAGACTGGGGGAGATAACTGTCAAAAGCAAAACATTTTTGAGGATGGAAAGGCTGAAAGGAGAAACAGAGAAAGATAAATAGAGGGAAATAGGACAGAGGGAAATACACAGTAATCATAAATGAAAAAAAAATTATTTACTGTTTCTTTGATAAAGGCCTTATATTTCAACTATGTAAAGAATTGACCAAAATTACAAAATAAGAGCTATTCCCCCCTTGATAAATGACCAAAAGATACGAACTGGCAGTTTTCAGATGAAGTTATCAAAGCTCTCTATAGTCATATGAAAAATTTTTCTAAATCACTTTACAGAAATACACCTTAGAACAACTCTAAGGTACCACTGCACACCTATCAGGATGGCTGACATGATAGGAAAAAAGCCTTATATTACAAATGTAAGAGGGAATGTGGAAATTTTGGGATATTAATTCTTTGCTGATGGAATTGTGAACTGATTCACCTTTTCTAGAGAGCAATTTGCCCAAAAGGGTATAAAACTATATAAACCTTGTGACTCTTCAATATAATTATTAGATCTATGTCCCAAAGAGATTAAAAAATGGAAAGGACCTAAATTTACACAAATATTTATAGCAACTCTTTTAGTGGTGGCAAAGAATTGGAGATTTAGGGAATGCTCATAGAGTGAGGAATGGCTAGCCAAGTTGTATATTATTAAGATGGAATACTATTGTACTGTAGTAGTAATAATAATGCTATAGTGTTATATTATGATGCATACTATTGCATAAGAAATGATAAACAGGATGTACTCAAAGAAACCTGAAAAGATTTACATGAAGTAATTCAAAGAGAAATGAACAGAACCAAGAGACTATTGTCCATAGTAATAGCAATATTGTACCATGAACAACTGTGATAAATTCATCCCTTCCCCAAAGATCTGAGAAATAAATTATCCTTTGCTCTTCTAATTTGCTTATGGTATCATCCTTTATACCCAAATCACGTACCCATTTTGACCCTATTTTGGGATGGGATGTAACATGTAGGTCTATGCCGAATTTCTGACATTATTTTCCAGTTTTCACAGCAATTTTTATCAAATAGTCAGTTCTTATCCCAGAAGTTGGAGTGTCAAGATTTATCAAATACTAGTTTACTATAAGCCTTAATTATTGTTTCATGTTTATCTTCTCTATTCCACTGATCCACTGCTCTAGTTTTCAGCCAGTACCAAATGGTTTTGATAACTGCTACTTTATAATATAGTTTTAGGTCTCACACTGCTGAAATACCATTCTTTGTATTTTTTTCCATTAATTATCTTGATATTGTTATTCTTCCATTCTTGTTATTCTTCCAGATAATTTTGTTATTATTTTTTCTAGTTTTATAAAATAATTTGGTAGTTTGATTAGTGTGGCACTGAATAAGTAAATCAATTTAGGCAGAATTGTATTTTTTATATTAGATCAGCCTACCCATGAGCAATTGATATTTTTCCAATTGTTTAAATGGGACTTATTTGTTTGAGAAGTCTTTTGTAATTGTGTTCATATAGTTCTTGTGTTTATCTTGGTAGGTAGACCTCCAAATATTTTATTTTATCTATAGTTATTTTAAATGGAATTTCTCTATCTCTTGCTGATGGGTTTTGTCAGTAATATATAGAAATGCTGATGCTTTATGTGGGTTTATTCTATATCCTGCAACTTTGCTACAGCTGTTAATTCTTTTGAGTAGGTTTTTGGACTATTTTCCAGTATTCTCTAAGTATATCATCATATCATCTGCAAAAAGTGATAGTTTTATTTCCTCATTTCCTATTCTAATTCCTTTAATTTTTTTTCTTTTATTATTGTCAATATTTCTATAAAATATTGAATAATAGTGGTGATAATGGGCATATTTTTCACTCCTAAACTTATTGGGAATGCATCCAGCTTCTCTCCATTACATATAATGCTTGCTGTTGGTTTCAGATAGATGCTGCTTATTATTTTAAGAAAAGCTCTATTTATCCCTTTGTTCTCTAGTGTTTTTTTTTTTTAATAAGAATGGGTGTTGTATTTTGTCAAAATGTTTTTCTGCATCTATTGAAATTATCATATGATATCTTTTGATTTTGTTACTGATATGATTGATAATGGTAATAGTTCTCCTTATATTGAACCAGCTTTTCTTTCCTGATATAAATCCCAATTGGTTATAGTGTATTGTCTTGCTGATAAATTGTTATAATCTCTTTGGTAATATTTTATTTAAGGTTTTTGTATTGATATTAATTAGAGAGATTGGTCTGTAATTTTCTTTCTCTTTTGGCTCTTATCATATTTATGCATAGAAGGAATTTGGCAAGACTCCTTTACCTATTCTTCCAAATAGTTTACATATCATTGGCATTGATTGTTCTTTAAATGTTTGAGAGAATTCATCTGTAAATCCATCTGGCACTGGAGATTTTTTCTTAAGAAGTTCATTAATGGCTTGTTCAATTTCTTTTTTTCTAAAATGGGAATATTTAAGTAATTTATTTCCTCTTTTGTTAATCTGGGCAATTTATATCTTTGTAAATATTCATCCATTTCAAGTAGAATGTCAGATTTGTTGCCATGCAGTTAGGCAAAATAACTCCTAATGATTACTTCAATTTCTTTTTTATCAGTGGCTAGTTCCCTTTTTCATTTTTTGATGCTGGTGATTTGAGGTTTTTCTTTCCTTTTTCTAATCAAATTAACTGAAGGTTTATCTACTTTGTTGTTTGTTGTTGTTGTTTTTTTTTTAAATCAACTCTTAGTTGAATTAATTAGTTTGATAGTTTTCTTAGTTTCAATTTTATTAATCTCTCCTTTGAGTTTTAGAATTTCTAATTTGGAATTTAATTGGGATATTTTAATTTGTTTTTTTTTTTTTTTAGATTTTTTTAGTTACATGCCTAATTCATTGATTTCCTCTTTATCTATTTTATTCATGTAGTTATTTAGAAATATAAACTTTCCCCTGAGAACTGCTTTGGCTGCATCCCATAGATTTGGTATGTTGTTTTATTATTGTCATTCTCTTAGATAAAATTATGAATTGTTTCTGTGATTTGTTGGTTGACCCACTTCTTCAGAATTATATTATTTAATGTCCAATTGGTTTTTTTGTTACCCTTTAATAAATATAACTTTTTGCATCTTGGTCTGAAAAGGAAGCATTTATTATTTCTGCCTTTCTGCATTTGATTGTGAGAGTTTTATGCCCTAAAACATGGTCAATTTTTGTGTAGGTGCCTTGTACAGCCGACAAAAGGTGTATTTTCTATATCTATTCATTTTCTTGAGAAATCTATCATATTTAAGTTTTCTAGGTTCCTATTAACCTCCCTAGTTTCTTTCTTGTTTATTTTGTGGTTAGAGTTTGTCTGTTTTTCAGAAGAGAAGGTTGAGGTCTCCCACTAATATAGTTTTACTTTGTCTTCCTATAAGTGGCTTAATATCTTTTCTAGAAATGTGCATGTCCCACCATTGGTGCATATACATTTAGTATTATTAATACTTCATTGTTTATGGTACTCTTTTCCCATCTGCCCTTTCCTTCTTTATCTATTTTAATTAGATCTATTTTTACTTTTGCTTTATCTGAGATCACAATTGCTGCCTCTGTTTTTTTTTTTTTAATGCAGCTGAAACAAAATAAATTCTGTTCTTTTACCTTCACTCTGTATGTGTCTCTCTGTGTCAAAAATGTTTTATGTAAACAACATATTTCAGTATTCTGTTTTTTAATCTACTCTGCTATTCAGTTCTATTTTATGGGAGAGTTCATCCCATTCCCATTCACAGTTATGATTACCAGTTCTGTATTTCTGGTCCCTCCTATTTTCTTCCCCATATATACTTTTGTTCTCTATTTTCACCCAGTCCTTAATGGTGTGTGTTGTTGTTGTTGTTGTTGTTGTTGTTGTTTTTTACCCACCCCACCCACTACCTTATCTCTTATCATCCGTACCCCTTTTCCTTACATCTTTTCAGTAGTTTTTTTTTTTATTTTAATTTTTAAAATATTTCTCCATGAAAAACTCCCAAATGTAGCATAGTAGCCTATTTTTAAAAATATTTTAAAACATTTTTAAACCATGAGTAATTAAATTCTCTATCTAAAAAAATAATAATTGATATTGATTGTTGTTCCCTAAGCCTAATATTACCCCTTGTATCTTTGTTTAATACATGGAATGTCCTCTCCAAGGAACCTTCAGATACAGGCATAGAAGAAAATCTGCTTCTAGAGTTGTTTAGAACTTAATTATAATTTCTTCATGTGAACCATACAAACATACTTAAGATAAGAATATGAAGGAAGTACCAGCTAGTACAAGCTCTGCTTCTAATTGCTGTGTTGCAGATTTGTATAAGGCTCAGAACATATGCATATGTAAAATTGCTGTAAGTGTGTAACTCCTTCCAAATTGAGGTTGTTTGAGAAGGAAAAAGGACAAGTCTGCAATCTCAAGATTCTATAGACTTTGTCTTTGGATGATGCATTTTTCTTAAAAAGAGCACAAGAGTTCTACACATCCTCTAATATTGAAGCATAAATTAAAAGACATTACATTCTTCAAGACAAGCTTATACTTATATATTCAATTAATTTTGGGAAACTAGTTCCCATATCTGTGTATAAGTCCTATATTTTAAAAAAATTGCATTTTAAAATTCCCACTTTAAAAACTTGCTTGCATTAAGATAGACTACTGTCGGGGTTCTGTGCAGTGGCATGCTGATATTTCAGTGTGTCAACACTGATAACATTTTAACACTAGATGGAATCTATAAGGCTTTGGTTGATAGTTAGACTTTCAATCAAATAGACTGAGCATAAAGAATAAGATACTGCATTACAGAGTATAAAGTGTTTACCAACCAAAATAAGCACCTGTTGATGGTTAGAACCACCAGCCAATGTTACTGAATAAAATGTTGAGGTTAAACTCAAATCACTTGAAATTAGAACTATGATGCTTTTTTTCTCCTTGATAAAGAATATATTATATTCAGTGATTTTAAAAATTATTTACAGGTTGAATTAAATGTTGAAAAGTCAATCTGGTTATTTAATAAGCATGTTTGAGATTCCTCCTGGATGTGAATATTGTGCTAGACATGGGAGAAATCAGTCCATTAGAAGATGATTGATACTTAAGGAAATTATATGAGATTGAATGATTCTTATGTTGAATGATCTTGAAAGGTTTTAAGGAACATGGTCACTAAAATTCAGAAAATAGTGTATTGAATAACTTGTGTCAATATGATAAAGATTCAAAGAGTGATCAAAATGAGGATTATGCCAATTCAAGAAGGTTTCTAAAAAGAAATGATTTTTTAAAAAATCTTTTAAAGTAAAGTCAAAGAGGAGGAAATCTGCTGGGGAGAAGTGATATTATTCAAAATGATTATAAACAAATGGTTATAAATAGAATAAAAAAGATGAATTGGAATATAGTGAGAAAAAATATTAAAGATTTGCTAGATTAAAAGGGTAGTAATTGAGGTATTTGAATATTATGTGCAATTTATATATTGAAGAATACCTTTTGTTTCTCAATAGTAGAGAGAGACAATACAGCATTGTAATAGAATCCTCGACTATGAGTCAGAGGGACCTGAGGTCACATTCTTTTTATCATTTTTTAAAAAAACTGAGCAAGTCATTAACAACCTGAGAAAACTTCCTAGGACTTTCCTACAAAATAATAGACAAATTATGATAGTTAGGTCTACCAAAACAGGGCCCAATTAGGCTAGTTTTACCAATGTTTCATAGTTGCAGCATGTATACTCTCTTCTGCCACTTTGCATTTTTTTATTCTTCTGACATGTTTTCTCTTCTCTTCCACTTACTTAAATCTTCATGGCACAATTTATTTCTGTTTTATGAAATCTTTTTCTGACTGTCATCTGTCTTTGATCATCTTCACGCACATTCTGTCCATCATAGAATAAAAGAATTACTTAAAAACTGCCTTGGGTGGATCACTCCTGCTTTATATGTGAGAATGTGGCTCTTTCTACAGTACTTCAAGTTGTACAGAATTTGTTATATTTTATATTCTTCTATTTCTGAACATCAGTATTTCACATAAAGTAGGCAATTAGGAAATGTTTGTTTAATTAAATTGATGAATAATGCAGAATCATCAGGGAGTCATTATAGCGTCTTTACCACTGATTATTAAATATGTACAGAAAGATTATAAGTCTGTATTTTACTTATTCAAGCCAGAAGAAAATAGAAACAGATAGACTGTCTCAAAAAGACTACCTCAAGAAGACCAAGAAGGAGTAGAAAGGATAATTTACTACATTGCTATCTTTGAATGTGGAGTGAGAGAAAATAGGTTTTCCTCTTAATGCGAAAAGGAAAAACTCAGAATGGTATGGTTTTGTTAAGGTAAATATTTCATAAATACAATGAATTCTGATATACATTGCTGACAAGTAAAATTAAAATAATGATATCCACAGTAATTGATATACATATTTTTTAAAAATATGCATAAAACCTTACATTTTCTTTATTGTTAACTAGAAAAATATAACCATCAAAAATTTGGGACATTGGCTATTAGTTGTCTATTCTACCCCATTTCCTATAAGTACTTCCTATGGCATTGGGTAACAAACATATTTCCAGTTCCCAACCAATTAAAATTCTAATGAAAACTTTCCTAAACAAAAGGAAATAAAAAGGAGAAATAGTATGCTTTAGATTCCCTTAAATATTATTCCCTGATTTCTGCAAGGCCTTAGATGCATGAATCTGTGTTTACCTTTCTGGCTACCTAGAAGCTATTTTGTTTAGGAAGCTTATGCATTATTAGGTAAATGGCATAAAATATTTTTATTGCATTTTTCATCATAATCACCCATTGTTTCATTGAGATGTGAAGAACAAGTAAACAAGAGGTTATAATCACCATTTATTTAGGGACCTTGATAATTCTGTACTCAATTAAAAAAATATTTTGTTTTGGATTTATATGGATTTTTAAGAAGTAAAACAGAAATATTAAACAACTACAAATAAGCATTTAATCCTAGAGAATACAACTACCAATATTTTTATGATTAGATTATGTGTTTTTAGATAAGGGGCCAAGAAATCCATTGCTTTCTTTCTCTCCTATTTCAAATATGGCATAGTGTTTTATATAAAGGAGTATAAAATGAAATCCTTTATGCCTACTATGATGCTTTCTTATCTCTTCACAAAATGATCTCATAAGACCATATATTTTAGTATTCTATCTCCTATGATATGTGCCATGATATCTGCTTAATATTTTTTGTTCAAGTCAAGTCACTAAGCATTTTTAAGTACCACTATGTGTCATTAATAGGAAAAAGGGAAGGCTTGAAGGAGAAAATATTGAATTAAATTTTGGATATGTTGAGTTTAAGATGTCTATTATCAGACATTCAATTCAATATGTCTTGGAGAACATCTTGAGTAATATAGGAGTGTGTGTGTGTGTGTGTGTGTGTGTGTGTGTGTGTGTGTGTATGTGTGTGTGTGTATGTATTTAATAATGGGATCTCTATAGTGTTAGGTTCTTACTAAGTGCTAATGAGATAATGAGATATTAGGTTCTTACTAAGTGCTAAGTCGGTACTTAACAATTCTCTAGTTCCGGCCTTTACTGGGAGTTTTACATCTGTGAACTCCTGGGGAGGAGCTTACATGCTTAGGAGGAACAAGTTCATTGGTTGAAGTAATTTTTCCCAGAAGCCCTTGCGTTATCCCACGCCCATTCTCTGGGAGGATAAAAGAGAGCAGCACTCAAGAGATAGAGTCTTGTCTAGGCCAGACCTGAGGTGGCTCTCTGGAGGGAGAGAAAGAGTCTCTACACGAAGTCAGAATTGGCAGCAGTTAATGACAGCAGATCTCCTCCCAGAGACTGATCAGCAGTCTCTGGAGACAACAGTATATATTGCCCGGCTAGCTCAGTCGGTAGAGCATGAGACTCTTAATCTCAGAGTCATGGGTTCGAGCCCCATGTTGGGCGCCAATATGTAATGTGCTGTTGTCTCTAGAGACTGCCGATCGGTCTCTGGGAGGAGATCTGCTATCATTAACTGCCGCCAATTCTGACCTCGTGTAGAGACTCCTCTCCCTCCAGAGAGCCACCTCAGGTCTGGCCTAGACAAGACTCTATCTCTTGAATGCTGCTCTCTTTTATCCTCCCAGAGAATGGGCGTGGGATAACGCAAGGGCTTCCGGGAAAAATTACTTCAACCAATGAACTTGTTCCTCCTAAGCATGTAAGCTCCTCCCCAGGAGTTCACAGATGTAAAACTCCCAGTAAAGGCCGGAACTAGAGAATTGTTAAGTACCGACTTAGCACTTAGTAAGAACCTAATATCTCATTATCTCATTAGCACTTAGTAAGAACCTAACACTATAGAATTTTAGAATTCTTAACTTCATTCATAGCATAACTCAGGTGTCATCTCCTCCATAAATTTAACTTGTTCCCTTACTCCCCAATTATTAACATGCTCTTTTGAAAATTTAATTGCATTATTTTATATTTTCTTACTTGTGTGCATATCTCCTTGCATAATGTAAATTCCTTGAAGACAAGAATCATTTCCTTGTCGTTTCTATATATTCATTGCCTGGCATAGCATCTAACAAATTGTAGATGCTTTATAAACATTTGTTGAATTGAATTGAATTTTAGAGATCTTCTCATATTCAGTACATTTATTACAAGTTTCTCCTGTGGAATGAGGTACTATAGCACATATAAAAGTGTTCTTAGCTTAATGAAGAAAGTAGAACAACTTAAATTTAAGAGTAGAAAGGAATGTTTCTGCTTGGTTATCATCAGTGAGAAAATCATATTTCATGGATTAGTCTAAAGTACTTATGTTGATCATATGATCTTCAAAATACCTCATTAATTTATTATTTTGCTTTCAGTGAAAAATGTTATTGGGAATAGGAAACATCTTAGTAAGATGCTGATATAGCAAGATTGTGAAAAAAATATGGTCAGAGAATTCTTTAAATACATATTCTTTTGTGATTTAGCCATGATAGACATAGTTTTTTTGTTTGTTTGTTTGTATTTCCCCTCTCCCATCAAGATGTATTTGGGCAATTATGTGCAAGGTGTGTATTTCCCCAAATTGTTTTCTTGTGTCTGCCTCCCTGTTGAATGATCATCTCTAGACTGTAGGAATATAAACTATCAAAAAGAAGTGGTTGGGATTTAATTCATCAAGTATTTATTAACTATATACTGTATATACAGCACTGAGATAAATCTGTGACCTAGGGTCAGTTAATATTAAATCTTTGACAGTTTGTTCTGAGTTACTTGCTTTTTATTTTGATATACTGATAGAGGTTGTAATAATGTAGTACATGACAAGTTCTCTTTTGTCAGAGAACATGCAATAGCATTAAAGACATGCTGCACATAGAAATAATGTTATGAAAGAAGGTAGTGTTACTTTAATGTCAACTAAATGGCATAGAGAACAAACACTTTAGAAGTTCAAAGGAAATGAAAATCATCATAGACAAGGATAGTAAGGATATGTAAGAGGCAGAAACTAAGATAGGACCTTAAAGTCTGTGTAAGATTTTGATAGTTGAAGAGGAATATGAAGGTTTTATGAAGATATAAAACATCAGTAAAGGCATGAATATCATAATAATCGAAGTTTAGGCGGGGCAACCATTTATGGGAAAACCATTCTCATTGGATCAGGGAATTTATGTTGTAGAATACTGATAAATAAAGTTCAATGAACTATTTTGACTATATTACAGAAGGCTTGAAATGATAGGGTAACAAAATAAAGTGGATCATATAGACTAATTCTTTCCAAACTAACTTTGCCACAGAACATGTGATGTTAGAAATTTGAAGAATAAGGGTCTCTGAAATTATCTCACATTTGGGGGCTTAAAATAAAGTAATAAATGCTGGTTTGTAAAATAATATCCTCACGATATCAGGATCATTTTGTAACAAAATAGAGGAAATTGAGTGGTGTTCATGCTAAAATAAATCATATTTTATATTCACAGAATTTAATTTTAAATGTTTTTTTTTTATTTTGTAGGGGGAAATATCAATAGCATTGGTAATTTTTAAAATACAGAATGCTTATTTGTTTGATGCAGAAAATTCCACTCAAGTTTAACAACACTGCTTTCAGAAATATTAGATGTTTAAAAATTTTAAGCCAGAAAAATGACATGAGATTGACATTTTAAGATTTGTCTAATGACAGAGTATGCCATGGATTGTCAAGGGAAAAAAAAAAAAACTAGAAGTAGGAAAACCAGTTGGTAGAGTAATGGAATAACTTTGGCATAATTTGATTAGGGCATAGGCTAAAATATTAGTGGTGGAAATTCAAAGAGAATGAGTATGAATAATCAAGAGGATTTAGTGACATATGACAGAATATGACAGAAATAAGAAAGTATAGGAGTTGAAATTCAGAGAAGGTGATGGCTTAAGTTTTTAGCATGTGAAGTTTAAGGAAACTGTATGGCACCAAAGCAGGTCATTAAAATATATAACTGGAGTCTTAAGTCAGGACTAAGGCTTTAATTTAGGAGTCATCAAGAAAAAAACAAACTTGAAGTTATGTGTTAAAATTATAAAGAAGTTGTATACAAATCTATTTTATTAGTTGACTATAATTTTAAAATGTAAAAATATAAAAACAGAGAAATTTAGGCTAGAAGATGTTAAGCTTTCCCTTCAAAAAAATGCAAAATTTGTACAAATAATTCTGAGGATGTCATAGTTCTTTATGTCCACAGGATCACAAATTAGTGAGCTTAAATTAAGATCAAAGCTATTTCATCCAAACTTTTAGGGAAAAAAAATCCCTTACTGTCTATGTGACTAATTACATTGCAAGGTGTAGATTTTCTGTCCCTGGAGAGTCTCACAAAATAAATAAACATGTGTTTCTTGTAGTTTAAATGATTTGTTGCTGTCTATGGTCCTGAATTAGTAAAGTCATAGGAAGCTGCTGTGCAGGTTCTGAAATCTATTTGTGTTTATAGACTATATACAAACATATGTCTGCATAATATCTTTGGCAAATTTAATGGTGCCACAGGTTCACCTTTCCAAAAACAAATCATGCCCATTCAGAATAAAAGAAGAACTCTAGGATTTATTTATTTTCTTTGTGATTTATGGTTTCCTGCCACCACTGAAAGGATTGTATTATTCAGGGGAGTAATTTAAATAGTGTGTTTATATATATATATATATATATATATATATATATATATTCTAAATCAAATTAAGGATGCAACAGCTAGCCAAATGAACACTAATTTATGCTGATTTTATATATATATATATATATATATATATATATATATATATATATATATATATATATATGTATGTATATATATAAATCTGATAATAGAAACAGAATGGAAGGGTGTATAGGGTTCTCATCTTGAAATCACAAAGATCTTTATTTAAATCTCAACTGTGATTAGCTGTGTAAATATAGACAAGTAACCTAACCTCTCTTAGTAACAGTTTCCTTATATATAAAACGGGGATGATGTTAACACTCACCTCATGGAGTTGTTATCAAGTTCAAATAAAATATTAGGTATAAAATAGTCTAAAAACCCTTTGGCACTGTACAAGTTATTATTATTATCCACTTACTTTTAATATTTTGGCAGTCTGTAAAGAGCTAGAACTGAGTAAAAGCACTTGGATAATGGAGCACGTGAGACTAATTGCCAATTGGACAATTCTCTATTAACATGTTTGAAGGATGACTCTCCCTATCTATTCTGTGCTGGCTGGATTGGTGGGTGTGGACAAAGAAGGGGAAGTGACATGAGTGGGTGGAGTAGGAGGAGGAAATTGAGGCATTCTCCTGGCAGTGGAGAGAGAGGAAGGAGGTGTGGAGATTGCTAGATCTTATCCCCTGACTGCAATCACAAAAGACCAAGAATAAAGACTTTTGATTATCCTGACTCTGGCTGATTCTAAGACATCCAGGGTCCCAACAGCAGTTATTATAAAATCACTCTTTAGTAAGGTTCAGATAAAGAGGGTACTGGTGCAAGTCACTCTCTGCTTTAAACTCATAGAGGCATGAACTCAATGTTCTCTCTACTGTTACATGAATATATAAAATAATTTCTTATTAAATCTGTGTAAAAATATTTGATATAAGCTTTTCTCCTGTAGCCTCTGATTAATAAAATGTAGAATTCCTGATATATCTTGTTTTTCCAGCTTCCTTTTCACATGTTTCTTTTTTTGTTGCCTTTAAACATTCAACATATGATTCAGGTTTTCTGCTATATGATATATCTGGATAATAATATAATATTAAAAAGTCTTTCCAAGGATTTTCCAAAGATTTATAAAGATTTATTAAGACAATTTGATATTATAGTGCATATAATGGTGAACCTGGAATTAAGAAGACTCACATTCAAATCTTGCCTGTGTCACTTACTAATTGTGTAACCCTGCATATGTAAATAAACCTCAATTGTAAAATAGGGATAACAAAAGTATGTATCCTCCAGGAGTCTGAGGAATAAATGAGATAATAATTATAAAGTGCACCTGGCATAAATAGTAGATTATACATGAATTATTATTATTAATTTATATTGCTTCTCCCATGGTAGTATTAGATATCTAGGGGATAATATATGAGACCTACATTTTCTCTTTTCTGATTCTTATGTTAGCAATGGATGCCACACATAATATCATATAGAGATCCTACAAATCTGTGAACTTTCTAAAAAATACTGTGTGTGAATGTATTCATTTATGGTAATTAAAGTAGATGCTAGTTTTTTAAATTAATATGTTTTGATATATTTTATCTGCTTAGAGGTAACATAGTAAAGGCATTTGTTTATACCAATTTAAATCTTTTAATTTTCTTTTTAAATTTTTTATTCAAGAAACTAGTGTCATGCTAAATATTTTTGTCAGGTTGGATATTGATATTTTCATTTTAGTTGTATCTTGTCTTCTTGTGGTATAAGAACACAAATGGACAATGTGCTACTATTGTCACTACCACAACAATTCATAACAGGGCTAGCATGCAATCCTATGCTATTCTGCCAACTTTTTAGGTTTATAGAAGCAATTTTATATTAATTAAGATGGTAAACAGTGGTAGTGACAAAGCTCAATTGGCCAGTGTTCCTTTTAAATCTTCACTCAAGCATTTTCCTATTTTATCCCTTTTTGACATTCACCATTACTTGGGCTTTGAGAGTAGTTGTTGTCATTTTTTTGATGATGCAGAAGATGATTCTTAGATGATACTTACATCCTCCTGTTCCCACAAGATTTTAAACTTTTTTGCTAGGTAGCTATATTTTATAGCTTTTTTTCTCCCATATCTTAGAAATTATGAGTGATTGTTATGGTGATATTTATTAAAATACTATTCTTAAGTTTTGTAAATCAATTTTAATCAAATAGATTGTGGATCATAATAATGGTCCAATTTCAATACAGTTTAATGATAGATACCCCCACAATATGTTGAATTCTGAATTTCTGTCATGAAAATTGACATAATCTGTCAGCACATGAAAAACAATGAATTTCTGATATATAAGTCTATCTATGAAGTTATATCTTAATAGGTATTTCATAGATGCTAAAATTTTACAAACTGCAATGATGTGATTTTGTTTTTTGCCAAACTATATTGATCTCATCTTGGCTAAATTCACATGGATGCTATCCATACCTTTGATTTTATCTCTGTAATGGAATCCTTTCATATACTACATATAAAAGTAACTCCCTTAAGCATAGCCAAAATGATAGAAAAGACACAGCTAAACTCTCTGAACATTCTCCTCCAAACAACTTTAAAATTATTATTCATATCAAATTTGGATCATCAGAACCAAAAAAAAAAAAAAAATGTCAGAGGGAGACATTTTATCTAGCCTAAGATAAATCTGAAAGACAAGTCGATAGTAGCAGGCTGATACAGGCCTGGAGCATGACTGGAGCATCAATAATGGGCCTTGGAGGTGACTACAACGAAACAACAGTCTCTGGAGCTCTCAGGCCAGAAAGTAATAGGGTTGGGTAATTTCTCAGAAAGAGATTGCAGGAGACCATCTGCTGCTACTGGATGCAGTTGATATTGATTAATAAGTCTATTTTGGGTCATAATTCCAGGGCAGAGAGAAATACTTGTGATTGATCATAAGGAAGCAGAGTCATAGTTCTTAGAGCCAAGAGAAGCACTAGCCCTTATGGTCATAGGACTTAATCATAGTTTTGGGATCAAGAAGAGCACACTAGCTGCAGGAGAACAAGGGCCCTTTCTGTTTTAAAGACGTAATTACAGACCAGGAGAGCAATGACCACACATTGCTCAAGATAATACCACCTTGAAAGCATCAAAAACTTGCAGAATCCCAGTACTAAAATGGCAGAATACAATAGCTTGAAACTTGACTTCTCCACACCCAGCTCAACTTTAACATAAAGTTAAATGTGGAGATGCATGTGAAGGCCAAGTTAGCACCCTGGATACCTTAGAATCAGCTGGAGTCAGGATAAGCAAAAGCTCTTGGTTTTTTTTCTTGGTCTTTAGGGATAGAAATGAAGGTAATGGATATGCAGGATCTCCACAATCTCTCCTCTTCATCTCCTGCCCAAAAAGTTATCCTGGCTAGTCTTACTCCACTCCCTAGTTCCTCCTACAATTCTCTGTATACACCAAATGATTGGGCCAGCACAGATTAGTGGAAAGGCCACTTTCCAAGCATATTCTAATAGAGTATTGTCCAACCAGTAATTAGCCTTAAGTGTTCAGTTGTCCAACCTCAGTGCATCAACTCAAGAGTTTCAACCCTTTACAAATGTGGACTTGGGAAAAGAGCAAACAAAAACAAAGAACCTGAATATTAAAAAAGCTACTATAGTGGCAGAGAAAATTAAGATATAAACTTAGAAGAGGACAAAATTATTAAGATAACTATAAGCAAAGCCTAAAATAAAAATAATGATTGAACCCAAGGACAGAAATAATTCTTGGAAAAGTTAAAGAGATAAGAATGGTAGAAGGAAAAATGGAAAAATAAATGAGAGTGATAAATAAAATTATGAAAGGAGAATTAACAGGACAGTAAAAGAGGTATTCCAAATACTGAAGAAAATAGCACTTTAAAAAACAGAATTGACCTAATGGTAAAAGACACATAAGAAATCATTGAAGGAAAGAATTCTTTAAAAAGCAGAATTGATTAAATGGAAAAGAAGTACAAAATCTTCCTGAAGAAAATAATTTCTTAAAATTAAAATTGAGTAAGTAGAAGTTAATAACTTATTAGGGTTAAGGCTTCAAGAAACCATGAAACAAAATCAAAAGAATTTAAAAAGTAGAAGCAAATGTGAAGTATCTCATAGGGGAAACAATTGACTTGGGAAACAGATCAAGGAGAAGTAATGTAAGAAATATCAGACTACTTAAAAGTCACAATCAAAGAAATAACCTAGGCATAACAATTCAAGAAATTGTCAAGGAAAACTTTCTGAATAACTTACATATAGAGGGTAGAATAGTTATTGAAATTAACCACTTTCTACCTCCTAAAAGACATTCCAAAATGAATACTCTTAGAAATCTTCCAATCAAATTTCAGAGCTTACAGGGAGAAAATATTACAACAATCACCCAGAGAAAAACATCAAAGATCTTGGAACCATAGTGAAGGACAAACAAGATTTAGCATCTTTCACAGCAAAGGAGTAAAAGGCTTGGGATATGATATTCTGAAAGGTAAAGAAACTAAAATTATAATAAAAATAATCTACCAAGCAAAACTGAGTATAATCCCTCAGGGTATGTGTATGTGGTGGTGGTGAGGAAGGGGTTAGCCATGTAATGAAATAGAAGAATTCCAAGCATTTCTGATGAAATGACCAGAGTTGAAAAGAAAATTTAACATCTAAAGAGAAGATTCAAAAGAAAGATAATACTGAAAAGAAGAAAAGAGCAGTCATAAAGGAATCAAAAGAGTTAAACCATTTATACTCCTATGTGAAAAAAAATGATATACATATAAGTTTTAATAATTTTATCATTATTATGACAATTTTTGTTAGTGTTTAGTTATTTATTCATGTACAAATCTTTGTGATACCATACACCATATTATCCATGGAACTTTCTTGACAAAACATTAGATTAGTTTGCCATTTTCATTTCCAGTTGATTAAGGTAAGCAAAGCCCAAAGTCACATAGCTACTAAGGGTCTGAAGCCACATTTGAACTCAAGGTTTACTGGCTTCAGGTTCAGTATTCTATTTGCTTAGTCACCTATCTGCCTCCTATTAGAAGTCTACATAAAGAGCATGATGTGATTTGGTGAATAATGTAGAAGTAAGAATAAAGAATGCATTAGGAAAAGACAAAGGGAGATGCAGAATGAGGAACATTTTATTACATAAAAGAGGTGTCCAAGGAAGAATTTTTATAGTGGAGGGAAAAATGGGAAGGGGTGACAGACAATATTTGAACTTTACTCTCAACAGAATTATGTATGTGTAAAAGAGAGATAGAGAAAGACAAAAAAAAGACTAACACAGAGAAAGATATTATATATATATATATATTCAGTCAAGTACAGAAATTTATCTTACACAAGAAGGAAGGGGAAGAAAATAAGAGATGTAAGGGTATGTAAGAAAAAGGCAGTTGAATTAAAGGAGGCAACAGTCAGAGGCAAAACACACCTATAAGGAGATACAGGATAAAAAGAGAAAAGATAAACAGAAAAAATAAAAAGGAGAGAAAAATAATAACTATAATTGTGAATGTGAATGGTATGAACTAACCTATAAAATAAAAACATATTTAGAATGGATTAGAAATCAAAATCCCACAGTATGTTTTTTTGTGAAAGATAAGTTAAGAAGAAAGATATAGACAGAGATAAAATAAAGGGTTAAAGTAAAATCTATTTTGCTTCAATTGAAGTTCAAAAGGCAGTGTTAACAATCAGGATCTCAAACAAAGTAAATATAGAAATAGATCTAATTAAAAGAGATAACTAGGAAAACTGCATTTTGCTTAAAAGGTACCATAGACCATGAAGTAATATTTAATAAAGAGTTACAGCAAGTTTTTGTGATAAAAGCATATTTTTATATAAGGAACTTGGTCAAATTTATTTATTTATTTTTAAAAGAACAATTTCAAATCGATAAATGGTCAGCGGATATGAAAAGGCAATTTTGAGAAGAAGAAATAAAAGCTATCTATAATCATATGAAAAAAAAAAGATCTAAATCACTGTTAGAGAAAGTCAAACACCCCACTTAACAGAAATGAGAAATGCTACAATTATTCTGGAGAACAATCTGGAACTAACTCTAAAAAAGTATGAAACTGCAAATTCTTTGATCCAGTAAAACTATTTCTAGGTTTAAACCCCAAAGAGAACAAGAGCCTATGTATACAAAAATATTCATAATAGCACTTTTGTGGTGACAAAGAATTGGAAATTGAGGGGAATTAATTACAGAATGACAGAACAAGTTGGGTCATATGATTGTAATGGAATACTATTGTGCTAGAGAAATGATGAAGGGATTGGCTTCAGAAAAACATGGCAAGACTTATATGAACTGATGTAAAATAAAATGAGAGGAGTCAAAAACAGATCATTGTTCACAAAAATAGCAATATTGTAATGATCAACTGTGAAAACTTGACTACAGTGATCAATACAATGCTCTATGATGATTCCAAAAGTTTCATGAGGGAAAAAAATGTTATCCATCACCAAATCAAAGTATAATTGCTTTACTAATTTTTGCTTTTATATGAGATGACTAATATGGAATTTGCATGATTTCTTGTATATATATATATATTTTCCTTTTTGACTGGATTGGAGAATGATTGAAGTGTGGGAGAAAATTTGAAATTCAAAATTTGAAAAGAAAAGAATGTTTAAAATAAATTATAATTTTAAAAGATCCATTTCAGTTATATTTAACATATCTAATTTAGTATTACTATTATCAGCCTTATATATTGCCCATGAACATTATATCTTCTTGTTGTATAAATATTCTATAAGATTTTAATCCATAATGTTCATTAAGAATTTCTATTAATACTCTTCTAATTTTTGAAGAAGTAATATGGATCTTTAACTACTTTAGGACAACAGGTTCTGCTTTGTAAATATTGTATGATTTTTTTAAAAGATACTTTATAAATCTATTTGACATTGTCCAGTTCTTGTTTTGCTCAATTTTTGTTGTTTATATTAGCTATATGATGCCCTACTCACATTTACCCAGAGAGGGAGGAATTTTCAGGAAGAAGTAGAAGTACAATACCTGAAAATTTTATGCACTCATTTACCTATTGGCAAAGAGTTGGGCTAAATATCTTTCCAATCCTAACATGATTCAATAGAAAATACTGTACTGTCCCAACTTTGACTTGCATAAAAAAGTTAAAGCAATCTTATCACTTGGCTGGAATCCTAAAACCCACAAATGAAAATGAGAGCATTCTGGCAACATTTAATTAAATATAAACCCTTTAAAAGAGCTAATTGAATTGTTTTTTTGAGAATTTTTTTACACTCTCACAATCACTGAGATGTGAAGTCATCCAGTATATTGACTATCAAATTGGTTGCCAACCAATAAAATTTGACATGATGTAATAAAAATGATTTTCACATAACTCATGATTACCAGAAGTCAATGTTTTTTGCTAGCATTTTAGGCTTATTCTGCAAACTTTAAAATTCCAAATTCAAATACAAATTAACTATGCCCTGGTATCATTTTCTAGTTTTATTTGATCTTAAAAAACATTTCATTATGTTTAATTTAGGGAAATGAGATTTCTTTAATTACTATCAGTAGAAGCTATTAGAAGCTCAATTACATTTGCAAATTCATTTTTAAAAGCTTTATGGTTTTCAGATAAAAATTCCAAGAACCAACTATACCCATAAGAACTTTTTTTTTTGTCTCTTTGGTGCTTATACTTTAAAGAGAATATGTGTTTTTTGGGACAAAATAAATCATGCTAGAAGATTAGGATCGATCTAAATAAGACCCTATAATATATTTTTGAATAAGGTAGATATTTTATTAAAGGAATTCACACTATCAAATGAGTTTTTATATTCCCTTTCTTTGCTAGTACAAATACAATATGTGCTGCAACTTGGAAGGTTAGAAAGTATCAACAGAAAGACACCTTACCTTTGTATTCATAAATGCAAATGTTTTCTCATCTGTAAAGGCTGTCTAGAAATAGTTTATATTCATATTCTTGACCATATATTACTACTATCCTGTCTGGAGTGGTGCCTCTATGAAAGATTATAAAAGAAGTCTACATAGTAGGCTTTAATTTATTAGTCTCTAGAATACTATGAGTGTTTTTAGAGAAGATTTTAGGTTTATGTGTGCTGAGCTTCTAGCTTAACATAATTAAACAGTTATTTGGAAGGAAGGAAGCTTTCTACAAGATGAGTAACATTCTTAGTGGATATTAACGGTTTGTTTCTTTCTTGGGGGATATTTTTATATAATTGAAATAATTTACTTTTTTAGATCCATAGAATATTGGCACCTATATTGTTACAAAAGGAATAGGTTTAACTCATTGCTAATAATACTAACACTCATAGTTAGAATGGTAGAGCCATTACACCTACTTCAGCACTTTGCACATAGTGGGTGATCAATAAATTCCATATACTGATTTTTTAATATTCCTCCAACCCCAAAATAAAATTACTTATACACAGAATAACATTAGCTATACAAAGTGAATATTAGTGACAGTTCTGCCACTTGGTGGCAATTTTGAGCTATTACCTAGCTAGAGGTAATATATACTGTATCCCAGGTCTAGTAAACACCTTTTGAAAAACCTTGGAGTTTTCTTGAATTGATTCACAGAAATGCAAAATCATATCTCCTAGCAGGAAACATCAGCTGCATCAAATAAAAATTGTAAATTGCTTTGTTGCTGTTTGTCATAAATAAATATATGTAAGGTTCAAATGAATTGTGTTTGTTGATTATTGAGTAATTTATTGCTTATAAACATGGAAAAGGCAAGGATATGCCATAACTTATTTAGAATGTGTGAGTTTAAAATAGTTGTTTTGCTGTCTGTAATATGTGCTTAGAAATTCATTTGATGTTATTCTTTTCAACACCAAGCTCTCCTAAAGTAAGACTTCCAGTTCTGTCATTAGAATTATGCTCTAGAAAACTACAAGGAAAGAGAACTCTTAAGGTCAAGACTGAGGAGCTTATATATATTGTTTGTTTCTTCTATTTTGTATTCATCATTTATTCTTAGGAGAATTGGCATTAAATAAGAGAAGCATCCAGGAAGAAAATAATTGAAAGACACAATAAATATGTATAAGGGGCCAAAACTTTCTACTTAAAGGGTATAAGAAAGCCTCAGTTTCACCTTCTTGCCAGTCAAATTCATTTTGGTGTTATTTTTTAAGGGAGATATATATATATATATATGAAATTCCATGAAAATAAAAGCTAACCTGAAAGCTAGCTTCCTGGAGAACAACATTATTATTTATGTTCTATTATCTGATATTTATATACTGTCCTTCAGTAACTTCAGAAACTTTAAAAATGAATGTCAGCAGTATGAATGGAAACAGTAATAAAGGACAAAGGCATATTAATTGTTATTCTCAGAAAGCTCACGATTCAATAGCTGTCTAATTTAATAAAGTCTTGTTACAGTGGAATGATTCAGCTGTAAGCAGCTTGTAAAAATTGTAATAAGCACTGAAGTCAATGCCATCTTTTTTAATTCTTTGGGGTGGTAGTTCTTTATGCTGTCAAAGCCCACTATCAGTAAAGCTGCATTATGCTGCAGTTGTTTGTCAATGCCTGGGTTTATTTTTGCAAAAGAGTATTGATTACAGAATGAGAAACATTTAGTTTAACAGCAATCAATGAATAACAGACAAAAGAATGGCCCAACATTTGGAGCATTTAAAACAAAATTAAATGCACAAACCATATAATTAAATTATTGAGAAGTAGAAAAGTACATGATCAATAATTTTCCAATCTTACATATTCCTGATGTAATACTAATATACATATATATATATGTATGTTTTGTTACAGAATAATACATGTTAGCGAAATTTAGCCAAAAAACCCTAACTGAACAAACAATGAATTAACAAATAATCTCAACTCGATCTCATTTAAAATAAGATAGATAATAAATATAAAACTGTTTTGGGGAAGGAGCTCACTTTTCTCTTAGAATTTAGATTCTACAGACAAAAGTGTCTTTCTTTATTTGCCATTATTTTTTAATAGTAAGACTTTAAAATTTGATTATCTAAATTGAAGAAAAACCCTTGAAGATTTTTTTCATCGCTACCTCATTTGGTTTAATTATATTTTTGGAATATAATTGAAATACAAACATATTTGCATTACATAGTTTAATAGCATCACCAAAAATTTTTATCAGGCTAATAATAAAAACTTATTATGGAATTATAAAATCATATGTTTGGAAATTGGAGAAACTTTCAAGGTGATGGAGGTGTCCAAATCAATCATTTTATAGTTGAGGAAATTGAGACCTAGAGATATTGTGTCTTACCATAAATTATACACATAACACAAAAAATAAAACTGTACAATGCTATTCTACATGTAGATTACCAAAAACCCTCTGAAATGACCTATTAATATTGCTATAATATAGGTGCCCTATACATAATTTTAAAATTAAATTTTCTTCTATGTTAATAAACATTGACAGCCAAAAATGGAAATTTACTGTAATACTAACAGAAAAAAATATTTTCATAACACAAAAAAGAAGCTACAGATTCATCATCAATGGTAACGCAAAGAGAAAAAGAACCCATAAAACTATAATATGGAGTTGACAGTAATTGTCTCAAGCATGAGATTTATTCCTATTGCTAGTAACATTCTTAAGCAAGACTTATTTTCCAGAGAACTCATATTCAAACTCATTATTTTCCACAAATGCAAGGCATGTTTGTCATTATGAGCAAAAGCTGTGACATATAGACTTTTTAATAATACCTCTCTTACCCACTAACACTTGGTAAGCATATGAAATTAAGCAGAAAAATTCACATTCTAGAAAACTGTACCATTAAGACAGATTCTTCTTAATGAAAAGTTAACATGTAAAGAGTAGGAAAAAAGGAAAAATTGTTAACACTTTTAATTGTTTAATTGATATTAATTTTGTGTATCCAAGTGGATTATAAATTCTTTGAAGATGGAAAGCTTACCTCTACTTCTTTCCAACTGCTGAAGTATTTAATGACAATAGAATCCTGAAAATTTTGTAGTCAGAAAGCACATTAAAGATAATCTATCTAGTCAAACTTTTCATTTTAGAAAGTAGAAAAGCTAGTCCCAGAAAATTAAGGTCAAAGTTTTTTCTCTTTTTCTTTTTCTTTCCATTGATATCAAGACTGTAGCTACTAATTGTGTGTGATGGTTATATCTATAAGTTTATGCATGAACATTTGAGGACAATTACTAACAATAGATTGTTTTTTGCTTTATTCAGTTCTTAAATCTTATTCACTTCCTAATTTAGAGAAGAGACCTTGGAGGTATTATATATGTAAATATCTTTGCAGGTGGAAGAATATATCATTATATTATTGTTGATGCAGATTGACTAAAAGGAAATGTTTGTTGCCTTTCAAAGACTAGTAGAACTTTTTTCATTTTTGAAGTCATGTAAAATATATTTCCATATTTGCTATATTTCAAAAGAAAATACAGATAAAGCAAAAGAATAAAATAGTTTTTAAAAAGTACTTCAATATGCATCCAGAATTTATCAGTTGTCTCTTTAGAGGAAAATAGTGTTTTTCATCATGGTCTTTTTCAATTGTCAATTATCTTTATAAAAAAGTAGCTAAGTATTTCATAGTGGATCATCCTTATAGCATTGCTCTTATTTTGTGCAATATACTCCTTTTTCTTTTCACTTCACTTTGCATGAGTTCACTTAAGTCTTTCCAAGTTTTCGAAAAACTATCCTGCTTGTTATTTCTTATAATATCCCATCACAATTATATATCACAATGTATTTGGCTATTCTTCAATTGATGGGCATCACCTTGATTTCTGATTCTTTGCCATCATAAAAAGATCTGCTGTACATATTTTATACAACTAGTTCCTTTTCTTCTTCTTTTGATCTTTATGAGATAAAGACCAGTGGCATTTGAGCATCAAAGGATATGCATAGTTTTATAGTCATTTGTGTACAGTTCCAAATTATTCTCCAGAATGATTGGACAAGTATACCATTCTATCAATAGTACATGAGTGTACAAATATTTCCACATCCATTTCAGCATTTTTCATATTATTTTTTGTCATGATAGCCAATCAGATATGTGTGAGATAGTAGCCCAGAGTTGTTTTAATGTGCATTTCTCTAATCAAGAAACATTTTTTCCCTATTACTGATTTTTCTGTGACTTTGATTTTTTTCTTCTGAAAATTGTCTGTTCATATCTTTTGACATTTGTCAATTGAAAAAGTTTTTATATATGTTTGGCTCATTTCTCTATATATTTAAGAAAAGATGCCTTTAATTTTGGCTACATTAATTTTTTGAGCAAAAATCTTAATTTCATGTAATCAAAGCTATCAATTTTACATCTTATGATATGCTCTATTTCTTTTTTTGTTTTCATTTTTTCCTATAGATTTCACAGGTACATTCTTCTCTGCTCCCTTAATAAACTTTTATATTAACCTGTATGTCTAAATCATTTATCCATTTGAACTTTATTTTGGTATAGGGTGTGAAATATTGGTATATGCCTAGTTTCTGTCAAATTCCTTTCTAGTTTTCCCAGCAACATTTTTGTGGCCCCAAATGTTGTGTCTTTGTCTTTTATCAAAGTTTAGATTACAGTGGTTACTTATTATTGTGTATTATATATTTTATGTATTCCATAAATCCACTATTCTATTTCTTAGCCAGTAACAGATTGTTGTAATGATTATCACTTAAAAATATAGTTTGAAACCTGGAACTGCTAGGCTTCCTTCCTTAATTTTTTTTTTCTTTGATTCCCTTAGATGTTCTTGGCCTTTTGTGCTTCCAGATAAATTTTATTACTTTTTTTTAGCTCTATAAAATAATTCTCTGGCAATTTGATTGGTATGGCACTGGAATCAAGTAAATTAACTTAGGTAGAAGTGTCATTTTTATTATGTTGTCTCAGCTAACTCACAAGAACAATATTTCTCCAGTTGTTTGGATGTTTTTGCTTCTGTGAAAAATATTTTGTAATTGAATCCATATAATTCCTACTTTTGTCTTGTCAGGTAGAATCCCAAGTATTTAATATTGCCTATGTTATTTTAAATGAAATTTTTCTTTCTCTTGTTGCTGGATTTTATTAATCAGAATAGAAATGATAATCATTTATGTGAATTTATTTTATATCCTAGAGCTTTGCTAAAATTTTTGATTGAATTAGTTTTTTAGTTGAATCTCTAGGGTTTTCTAAGTATATCATCACATCATGTATAAAGAATTATAGTTTGATTTCCTTTTTTGCCTAATTTTATTCCTTTCACTTTGCCCTGTCGTATTACTATAGCAAGCATTTGTAGTAAAATATTGAATAAAAGTAGAGATAATAGAAATCTTTATTTTACTCCTGATATTATTTGGAAGGCTTCAAGTAAATTCCTCTTTACAGATTAATACTACTTAGCATTTTAAGAAAGGTTCCATTTATTCCTTTGCATTCCAGTAATTTTTTTAATACAAATGGATATTGTATTTTATCAAATGCTTTTTTCTGTATCTATTAATATATTCATGATTTTTGTTATTTTTGTTATTAACATGGTCACTGATTATTATTACACTGATAATTTTCCTAATATTGAGCCAGCTCAGCAATTCTGGCATAAATCCCATCATTTTAGCATATGATCTTTATGTTATTACTGTGATTTCCTTATTAGTATTTTATTTAAAAGTTTTCATTGATTTATTCATTAAGAAAATTGGTGTATAGTTTTCTATTTCTCTTTTGTTTTCTTTATCAAAATGATATTTATCTTTAAAAAGGAATTTGGTAAAAAAAAAAAAAAAAACTTACCTATTTTTTCAATAATTCTTATAGTGTTGGGATAAATTGTTTCTGTAATTTCTGTAAATTCATCTGGTTCTGGGCATTTTTTCTTAGGTAGCTCCAAATAAGTTCAACTTGTTTTTCTAAGATAAGGTTCCTTATATATTCTATTTCATTTTCTGTTGATCTGGGTAGTTTATGTCATCCATTTAATTTAGTATGTTAGTCTTACTAACATATTATTGGGCAAAGTAACTTGAAATAATTGCTTTAAATACATTTCATTGGTGCTATAGTCACCCTTTTCATTTTTGATACTAGTAATTTTTTTCCTTCTTTCTTTTTAAAATCAAACTAATCAATGGTTTATTTCTTTTAATGCCCCCCCCAAAGCATCTAATTTTATGTATTTATTTTTACTTTCTATTTTATCACTCACTTTGATTTTCAGGATGGTCATTTAAATATTTAATTAAAGATTTTTAGTTTTTTTTCTAATTTTTTAGTTTCTTTTCATGAAGGCCCAATTCATCAATCTGTTCTTTGTTTTATTGATATATGAATTTAGAGATATAAAATTTTTCAAAATTACTGCTCACTTCATTTTGTACTTGGGTTTGGTGAAGGGAAGTTTCATGGAAGAAGTAAAAGGGTAATGGAATCATAGATTTAGAACTGGAAATGAACTTTGTAGAGTCAAAGTCTCAAATTCAGGGGCTCCCTAGTGTAGAGTGAAATATAATTTAGAAATATTGAAAAAAAATAAATGAAAATATAATAAAACATATTTAAAATTTTGTGATTTTCTATACCAATAGGTAGATTACAAGAAGCAAGTTTTACATCACAGATCTAGATCAACTCCATTAATGTTTAGATGGGGAAATTGATATTTAGAGATGTCACTAAACTTGCTCTAGGTCACATGCTAAGTGGCAAATCTGTAATTCAAACCAATGTATTCTGCCTCTGAAGTCAGTACCTCTTTCACTATATGTATGCTTTAAAAACAAAATAAAACAAAAAAACCTATGAAGATATAATGTGATCCTGATATCAACAATTTATACATGTGTATCTCTATCAGGGAAGATCTGTAAATTAATTGAAACCTCCTGAGAATGTTATCTAGTCACTACAAGATTTTTTTTTTAATTAGGGTTTATTATTATAAAATTATTAAGTCATTTAAGTGTATTATTCAGGTTGCAAATGAGTCAAAATTTATATATTAATCAGAAATGCAGGAGAACAAAAGATTGAAAGCAATAGTAAATACCTGGGAACATAATTCCTAGAATTCAGCAAATGGAAATCCATTTAAATTTCATTTAAATGTCTTACCAGTAAATGCTGAATTATTATTGTTAGCAGCACAGTCCTTAATTACAGTTAGCATTTAACTATTTGCATATTGATTACCTGTAGTGTGGGACTATGCATTTTTCCTCATTCACTATTTCCTGAAATTTAATTTCCTTAATTCCCTTGTTCCTTTGTAAAATCCTGTAGGATCAAAACAGTTATCTACCATCTTGTGTTTTTTTTTTTAACCTTAATCATTGCCTTCATTTTTTGTTCTTAATATCACAAAAGAGTCATTTCAGAGCTTATAGAGACTAGGGAGACAGTTGATTTCTTCTGCCTTCTTTTTAGCACATGATGAACTCATTCTCGGAAAAGTTAAGTGACCTTACTATGTAGATTCATACTCTTTGCATGTATCAGAGACAGAAATTGAATCCCAGTCCAGATTTCATGACTCTGAGGCTTACTCTTATTTTCCACATCACCATTTGACTATTTTCATATGGCTTATCTGTAGTCTGGGACCATATTTTGTTTTCATTTACTGTTTCCTCAAATGTAACTGTCTTAATTTCCTTTTTCCCCTTGCTTCTTTTTTAAAGGAAGGGCTGATCTTTACATTTGAAAGGGTGGCTTATTCTTCATTTGATGATGCTTTTAATATTTGTTTAGAATATGTAGTCTCTTAAAGTGATCTATTTTCTACTCTATCCATCAAAATAATAGTAATTTACAAAACACTTATGCAGTACTAAAAACTCCTACAGTAAGTACTTTAAACTACCTCCAATTTTGGATCTTCAATGTGATAAAATAGTAAGCTTCAAGCTAATCCCAGTGATCAACCTAACATCAATTTTATAAGTTATTAAAAGGTAAAAAGTTCATGTGCACTAATGAGAATTAGTAAGATTATTAGAATACATAAATTAGCTTGAAATATCAGATTTTTAATTAAGCTTTTGTTGTAAAAGTACATAAGCTGCAGTTAGATATGTTAAAAGAATCCTGATGTTATCATAGAGCCTTGATTTAAATAGATGTTCAAATAGGACATTCCAAAATAAAATAGAGATCATCATGACATTCTGGTATGTTTTACCAATAGTTAGGAAGCTTTTGTCAGAAATTAATATTAATTACTAAGGTCCAGAAACCATCTTTCTAACAGATTTAAAATTTCAGCTCCAATACTCTGTATAGTCTGTTGTTGACATGATAATTATTCTTCTATTTTAGAAGAGTGGATAATTACCATAGCAAATCCTCTAATTTCCCATACATATAATTACACATATTCAGTAAAGAAGGATAGAGATACAGAAATCCTAATGATGGGGAAAAATTCTTAATTTGCATAAGCATTTCCCTTTATTAGTCTGTGATCTCTGAGAAAGCACAATGGACAGCATTTCAGAACTGGATTCAAGACCTCATCTTCCTGAGTTCAAATCTAGCCCTAGTATGTAACTATGTAACTCTGCAGAAGTCACTTAACCCTTTTCTCCCTCAGTTCCTCATATGTAAAATTATCTTGAGAAGGAAATGGCAAATCATTCCAAGTATCTTTGTTAAGAAAATTCAAGTTGTCATCACTAAGAGTCATAGATGACTGAAAAACAACTGAGGAACTGAGCAAAAAGCAGCGAGCTATATTGCTCTAATCAGCCACATCATAGTAATTTTTTAAATAAATGTTTAAACCCTAACATATCATTTGTAAGTGAGAATTAATAGGATAAAGTGACAGTGAATTTTCACTTAAAGTAGATCATCAACTCCAAGTACACAGGGATAAAGAAAGCGATGAGAGATAGGAAAGGGGGAACCCTGTTTTGTCGGCGCAAAGATAGTCCCATTACAGCACAGTGTCCCCTGTAAATGAATTTACAGGCCCAAAAACCTAGATTGATAAAAGGTTTATTGTAGAAATTTGGAAGTAAAGTTGAAGGTAGAAAGATGCCAAAGGCAGGCAGGAACCCTTTCATGGCTGGAAGGATACCATGTTTGGGGGGAAGGGCTCCTGCAAAGAGAGAGCTCCAGCTTGGCTCTTTTATACTAAAAAGGGTTTGTGGGTGGTGCCCCAAGTTCCTGGCAGGCTTTTCAGATAAGGAAGAAACTGTTTGTGGGGGGTTGGGGAAACCTGAGCAGATAGTGGGGGCTGAGAAAACCCAAGCCAGCTCAGATCCAGTGGGGGCTGGGCCTGGATATTCAAAAGGGTGTTTTTTGACCAGGATTTGTGAATCAAAGGTCAGCCATGGGGGTTGGAAAATCAGAAAGGAAGTGATGAGGGGTGATATATCCTAACAGTGATGGGGATCCCCAGGCCAGTCCCACCATTTTGTTTTGTTTCTTGCAGTCCCAGTCTGCAAGCAAGGTATGACCAAAATGAGTTTATTTTCACTGAGCAGCTCTCTCAGTGGGCTAGTTCCTGATTAGGAAGCTAGCAAAGGTTGGGATACAGAGTCTTGATTATATTTAGGTTTCTATGGTGTGGGGTTAGAGAGCAAATGAGGGGATAATTTTCAAATCAATAAGAGTGGTGATTGTTTCCCAGACTAAAGTGATTCCCAGAACAGTTGGAGGTGGGAGTTTCCCATGAGAACCAGTAGTATTCCCAGAGCAGGGAGGGATTGAGATTCAGGGTTTTTTCTAATCCAGGTGCACTCCCTTCAAAGATCAGAGGGACATAGTTCTATTATATCAGAAGGAAAGAAAAAAGAAAAAAAGAAAGAAAGAAAATGAAGGAAAGAAGGAAAGAAAGAAAGAAAGAAAATGAAGGAAAGAAGGAAAGAAAGAAAGAAAGAAAGAAAGAAAGAAAGAGAAAGAAAGAAAGAAAGAAAGAAAGAAAGAAAGAAAGAAAGAAAGAAAGAAAGAAAGAAAGAAAGAAAGAAAGAAAGAAAGAAAGAAAGAAAGAAAGAAAGAAAGAAAGAAAGAAAGAAAGAAAGAAAGAAAGAAAGAAAGAAAAGGAGGGAGGGAGGAAAAGGGAAGAGAAGAAATAAAACAATAAAGAATTATAGCAGAAGTTCTTTGAATTATGATCAGACTCAAAGTCATCAAGTAGGACTAGATTTGTTGCTTCTAGATCTTACCCCAACCTATGGTGGAATATACAGTAATTTGGATAATTTATAATAGAAACACTTGACATAAACATGTATGTATAAGTGGCTAACACTCATATCCCACATCCTGAGCATAATTCAACTTGGTTTGTTACTGTTGGTTTTCATATCAGTTTTTTAATACCTTTTTGTTTTTGCATAACAACCATTTATCTAGCTCTAGATCTAGATATATACCCAGATTGTGATTGAGTATAGAAGAGAAGAATGGAGGAAATAAAGCATTTTAAGATTTGAATTAATATTAGAAAAGAAGTAGGCTCTTTCCCTGCCATTACTTACCTGTAAAAATATCCCCTAACTCTGTCATTTTGTGTATAAGGAAGAAGGAAATTAAAAAAAAAAAAAAAATCATGGAGTGGGATACTCCTGTTCATAAGCAGGGAAATGGAACTCATCCAAAGTAAAATAGAAATGTGAAATCAGTCTCTTCTCTCAGTTTAAAATCTATCTCAGTAGGGGAAAAACCTATGGATAAAATTTCAATCAAGTGGGAAGATACTTAATTAAATTGACTTCCAAACATCCTCTAGGGGATAGAATAATTAATAGCTACTGTTAATTGTGATCAATTAACATGACACCAGAGAAGAATCTGTGACCAAGGGAAAGTGATGAGCCATTGATTTCTTGTAAAAGTGCCCCCTGGCTCATCAAATGAAACTATAACTACACTTGGTAAATAAAATGAAGAGCTCTTTTTATTACTCCTATAGTTCATTGGAAAGGTTAGAGTTAAGGAGAAGGCTTGGTGTAAAATTAAACAGTTTAACTGTTTTCATTGATCATATTACAATTAAGATTCCCACTTCATTTTGGCAGTGTAAATGCAGTCAAGGCAATACCTAAGTAAAAAATACTTAAACTATCAGTTTCTTCAGGATGGAATAATATTAGTGCTTGGAAGACAATTTTCTCTAGAATCTTGCTGATGACAAAGAATCAGGGGACCAGGAAGTGCTATGAATAGACTTCTTTAAAAATATACAGTATCAGGGTGGAATATAACAGCAATTAATGCTATTCTCAAAATAATCTCTATTTAAACTTCCACAGTAATTTAGAAACACCCCATCTTCTGCTTTTCTAGTTTAGTTAAGTATAGACATTATCAGGATAGTTTTGTGTCACTTTTGGCATAATTTGAAGAACACTTAACTTAGAGATATTAAGAATTGTTTTCAAATTCTAACAGATATTTTAGTTGTCACCTTATCAAGTTACTTAACCTCTTAGCCTCTATCTCCTCATATGTAACATGGGAATAATAATATTTTTGAAGTTACAGGATACAGTCAGACTCTCCCTATACATGACTGCTAAAATGATGGGATTGCCACTAAAATGATAGATTGAGGGGTGATATCCAAAAAGTAAACTGTGATTATGGGTCAGTAAAGAATTTGCCAGTGGTCCTCAAACTTTTTGACTAGGGGGCCACTTCACTGTCCCTCAGACTGTTGGAGGGCAGGACTATAGTAAAAACAAAAATTCATACTCTGTCTCCGCCCCTCAGCCTTTTTGTCATAACCTAGTGGCTGCATAAACATCCTCAGCAGGCTGCATCTGGCCCGTGGGCCATAGTTTGAGAATCCCTGGTTTAGACCTTCAAATCAAGAAGCAAAGATTGTATTATGCTACTAATAGCAAACTAATGATGAGGTTTAAGAAGTGAGAGTAAAAGATCCCCTCTGGTTCATGTCACAGATTCCTTGTGAAAGAATTTGCAAACCTGAAGTTCTTGGCAAAAAATTTATTTATACTTAAGAAGACAGCTTGCTCAATGAAATGGGAAAACATTTTTACAGTCAAAGGTTCTGATAAAAGCCTCATTTTCAAAATATATAGAAAATTGACTCTAATTTATAAGAAATCAAGCCATTCTCCAATTGATAAATGGTCAAAGGATATGAACAGACAATTCTCAGATGAAGAAATTGAAACTATTTCTAGCCATATGAAAAGATGCTCCAAGTCATTATTAATCAGATAAATGCAAATTAAGACAACTCTGAGATATCACTACACACTTGTCAGATTGGCTAGAATGACAAGAAAAGATAATGTGCAATGTTGGAGGAGATGTGGGAAAACTGGGACACTGATACATTGTTGGTGGAATTGTTAATACATCCAGCCATTCTGTAGAGCAATTTGGAACTATGCTCAAAGAATTATCAAACTGTGCATACCCTTTGATCCAGCAACATTACTACTGGGCTTGTATCCCAAAGAGATTTTAAAGAAGGGAAAGGGACCTGTATGTGCAAGAATGTTTGTGGCAGCCCTCTTTGTAGTGGACAGAAACTGGAAATTAAGTAGATGCCCATCAACTGGAAAATGGCTAAATAAATTGTGGTTTATTAATATGGAATATTATTGTTCTAAGAAATGACCAGCAGGATGATTTCAGAAAGGTGTGGAGAGACCTATATGAACTGATGCTAAGTAAAATGAGCATGACCAGAAGATCATTATATACTTCAACAATAGTACTATATGATGACCAATTCTGATGGACATGGCCCTCTCCAACAATGAGATGAACCAAATCATTTCCAATAGAGCAGTAATGAACCAAACCAGCTACACCCAGCGAAAAAAACTCTGGGAGATGACTATGAACCACTACGTAGAATTCCCAATTCCTCTATTTTTGTCCACCTGCATTTTTTATTTCCTTCACAGGCTAATTGTACACTATATCAAAGTCTGATTCTTTTTGTACAGCAAAATGACTATTTGGACATGTATACATATATTGTGTTTAACTTATATTTTACATATATAACATGTATTGGTCAACCTGCCATCTGAGGGAAAGGGGTGGGGGGAAGGAGAGGAAAAGTTGGAACAAAAGATTTTGCAATTGTCAATGCTGAAAAATTACCCATGCATATATCTTGTAAATAAAAAGCTATAATAAAAAAAAAAAAAAAAAGAAAGAAAGAAAAGTAGGTATAAAAAAAAAAAAGAAGAAGAAGAAGAAGACATCTTGCTAAGAAGACAGCTTTCTTAGTGGGCAGGATCTTGTTTAGGAATTAGCAAAGATGAATTTATACCTAGAAGAAAATATCTTCATCAGTGGGTGTTGGAGAGCTATTGGAATACACGGGAGCCACCTGACAGTGGCTGCTGGAGATCCAGTCCAGAATGGATCTCCTCTTGTGAGAGGATGATACAAGGAGACAGAGAGGCAGTTGCTGTTCTCTGACTTCTCTGACTGAGATACTATTGTTTTCTGACCTCTCTCCTCTTCTCCCTGCCTGTCACTCCACACCTGTGTCAGCAAAGGCTGCCCTGCAGCTTCTTCAGATGTTATGATTCACAGTTGTAGAAGCTCTAGGAGAATTGATGTGGGCAAAATCCTGTTAGGACTTATCAAAGATTTGGAATTCAGAATTGCCTTTTATTAGTCTTCTGAGGCTTTATCTAGGTTTGGCCAGGCCCTTCTCTCCCCACTTCCCCAGCTGGGAGCAGTTCCAGGGACTAATCTCCAATTCAATAGAGGGTGGTGATTATGCCCCTGGCCAAGATCTCCAATTCAATGAGATTATTTATCATGAATGAGTATGGCCCCTCCCAGGTTTGAGACTCAGGAATTCTCCCCCAAGGGGGATACAATTTCAGGGCTCAGCCAAAGGTTAAAAGGGGTCATAATTTGCATCACTAAACCCACAATTTTTTTTTTGTTTGTTTTTAGCAAGGAAAGGGGTTTTAGCAATTAATAAGTGGGAAGACAAGTTCCCTAGCAGTAACCAAGGAGAAGATACCATTAAGGAGGAAGACTTTATTAAGGTATTAAGGTATAACAAATGGGGAATTATAACATGGATTAGTGGGCTAATCTTTAAAAGGAGTAAGCAAGAAAATTATTGTAGAGTAGGTCTTTTATAACAGGAAATATGACCTTTTGGGGGTTTGACATCATAACTTGACTTTCTATTTGGATACAATAACGGTGTAGTTATGATGGTTTGTCAATGCAAAGAACTTAGCTAAGGGCTACTTAACAAAAGGTCCATTTAAGACTAAGATGGTCCCATAAATGTTCCTCCTTGTTTGCCTCAGCTTAGCTAGGCTTCTAGATTGCATTCTAGTAATTCAAGCTCTCTGTAAATGTCCATCTAGCTACCCAGGACTTTATAAATATCATCTATCTTAGGGATGCAGATAGATAACATAAAATTATTTTTAAATGTTAAAGTGCTATGCAAGTGATAGCTATGATTTTTATTATGGATATACTTTTCTAAATTTTTACAATTATGTTTGTTTTGCTTCACAGAATGAGTTTGGGACCTAATGAATAGAGAGCATTGAGACACAGTATCAAAATGTATGTGTGTGTGTGTGTGTGTGTGTGTGTGTGTGTGTGTGTGTGTGTAAATTCCATCAGTCCTGAAGTAAAGGGAAGTGGCACATATCTGTGTCCACTTTATCTTCCAGATGTCACATGAGACAGAGTCTGAAGCCAATAAAAAAGTCAATATTTGGGACTTTAGAGAAGTAGTAACTCTGAGTTTTAGCAACCAAAAACTGCCATAAAATGGGAATGATTCAGAAATTTAAAAATACAGTAATGTGGTAAATTGCCAAAATCTCAGGAAGAAGAAAATTTTATTAAATATTTTGAATACAAGTAGATGACAGTGATGATGTCAATAATAAAAGGTAATATAGCCTTCAAAAATCTAAAAAATCAAAAACTCAGACATCTCTAAATATATATTGGAAGATCAAGGAAAATGAATCCATGTCTAAGGAGGGAGATGACCTTTTGGATTCCCAAGAGAAACTGCAATTCCTCAGTGATTTAAGAGAAAAATAAGAATGGTAGAAGCAGAATTTATGATCAGAAATAATGAGCAGAATAGAAAACTAGCAACTTCAATCCATAGCAGGACACTAAACTCAAGGAACAAAAAAGAAAACAATTGATTTGGAATGCAAATACATAAAAGTGAAAGACAATTTGGAAGAAGAGAATTAAAAAAGCAATAGTGTTAAAACACTATCCCAAAAGAGGGAGTCAAACAAGTCAAAAAAGACGAACTCCATAATGAAAAAAAAAAAAAAAGTACAATAAAATTGTTTAGATTTTCTGAACACAGAAACAAAGATACAAATGAAAGAATAAATAAATTCAAAAAAAAATCTGAACTTACTACAAATTCTAAGACACAGAGTAGTTAAGATTAGCAAACCAAGTAACAACAATGAAATAAATTACTCTTTCATTTTGATGATAGCAGCAAGTAGCATCAAGAGAGAGCCTGATTTACATTCAAAATCTGGAAACCTTGCCTTTTGAGGCAAGCAGAGAGGAGCATGATAGGCTTATCTAGGCCTTTTGTTTTTAGGTAGACCTGTTGGTTCTTGTTGCAAATATTTATTGCATTTTACATCAACAAAATCAACATAACCTTACAATTATTATACACAATCAGAAAGATAAGTTATAATGTCAATCCTAAGGTAATATTTCCCCAATAAAAGATCTAATGGTATTAAGACCCTAAATCCTTTTTAGGATTTGGAACTGGTATAATCCCATTTTGTGGCATCTTTCTCCTTAATGGTATCTTCCCCCTGGTTAATTGTGAATTCTACCAGGGAACTTGCTAAAAATCCTTCTGGACTTAGCCAGTTCTTAATAGCATAATAAAATTTTTGCCCTTTTATTTCGAGAAGGTCTAAGTCTACAAATTATTTTGAGATACTTCACAACATAGTGCATAACCCCAATTTGCTTTTGGGGTCACATACCTACTCTCTTCAGTATTTGGTGGCTAAACCCTATCATTTTGATGGCCCATACTGGGAACCCTAATATGTTTGATAGTTCAGCACCTCTGCACCCCAACACTTCACCTCCAAAAAGGAAAAATAATAAACTAGAAAGAAAAATCTACTTATTGATTTAACAAGTAATAAAATAACAGATACCATAAAATGATCTCTTATTTCCATGAAAAATGAGTATACAAGGAGACAATGGTGAAAATAGAAATTAAATAGGACTGATGGTACAGAAGCAGGCTTGAAAAATTATAGACTAAATATCACAACACCTAGTTCACAGTGAGTCAATGTATTTTTGTATGCAAAAAAGGGGAGAGAAGAGTAAGAAGATAGAGGCAAATATATGACTCATGTCAGGTCGAAGGTTAATAATGAAGAGCAGATAACATTTATAATTTCTTAGAAGAACAATTATGGGTAATGGGTGAATGGATAAATACCAAGGGAGGTGGGGCGGGAGATCTAATTTCAGTGTTGAGAATCTGGTATCAGGGAAAAACAGTGAGGGAATAGGAACTCCTGGTATAACTGATACCTACTAGAGTGGGTAGATCTGAACCCAGAGAAGATATTTTGTGAGAAATGGGAAATGTCAGGGGATAATAATGAAATCATGGACGTAAGAAAACTCCTACCATGGGATAACCTTTCTATTATCTCTAACTCTTATAGCAACTGGTATTTTTAAAAGACATAACAGAAAATGGAGAGAATGGTATAAGATCCTCAAGCTGATAACATTGAAACCCATTAAAAGAAGAAGAAATCAAAATAAGGAATTTAGAAGCTTTTATTTCATGATGAATACTGGCCCTAAAGATGTTATAAATAAATAAAAGGGCCATGAATCAAATTATAAAAATCTAAAATAGCAGAAAGGGAAAGAAAAGAATGAGAGAATGAAAAATATTTTTAAAAACAGAAAATGAAATTAAAGTTGAAAAGGAGAAAAGAAAGGAGTTTCCTTCAATATTTAATGAGAGAAATAAGAAAAGAAGTGCATAGCTAGAAAAATAAAAGGAAGAAAAAAGGAATTAATAAGCTAAACAAAACTTTAAAACTAGGGAAGTGGGTGACAAAGGAGTTGCCATGATTTAAGGGTTAAGGGAAGAAAGTTACTTAGAACAGTTGCCTTAAAACAGATAAAGTTAAAATAACTAAAATAACTAAGTTGGATTTTTATGTTTGTTTGTTTGTTTTGCTAAATGGGATGGTTCTCTGGCAATGGGGAAGTGTTGATGATATGAAATAAACAAGAGATGATAATTTTAAAATATTTTAAATGGGATAGTCATTGTAAATTATAAACCTTTAAAAAACCAAGATATGCAAATACAATCTGTCATTCTTATGTCTGTCCAAAGTCATTTAGCTAGTTATTGATTTGGTAAGAGCCACGCCTCTTGATTCTTTGTGTTCTTTCCACTATGCAAAGTAGGCATTTAATAAAAGGTGATAATGAAAACCTTCAATTAATGTGTGTGAAAAACAGATTTGGTATACTACAGCACTCACCTCTCTGCCTTTTCCAATTGCAAAGTGTGTTATTCTACTATACTTGGTCTTTGATTTTTAAAGCTATATATTCCTGAATCTCTAAGATATGATAATATTGTTTTTCTTTTTCTCTGGTAAATAAATAACCCTAATCATTGGCTACTAATAAACAATGCATCCATTCTTCTCTCCTTTCTTATTAAGAACCCAGGAAGCCTATTATGTTTCTTCTGAACATGCCTTAACAATCCATATCATTCCCTTAATTCTGTCATGTTCTTCTGCACAATCTACCCTAAAATGTTTATCCCATAAAACTCGTATCTGCCTTCCTCTACTAAGTAACAAATATAAACATAATCTTTTCATAAGGAAAATCACTACTTAGGACAAAGTAATTCACCAATTTCTTGTATTTCAGCATTCATTTTCAAGGTTTGCATATATCCTGAGAGTGTCTGTTTGTCCTTTTTTAGTTATCTGATTTTGTACACTTCTCTCTCCCAATTTATTTTTTCCACATTTTGCTTCTTTCTTTTTTCTTTCTATGTTTTCAAGTATGCTACATTTTTTTGTTTGTTTCAATAAAAGCTTTGCTCCTTGTGGATGATGTTATCAGTACTGCTGAGACACACATAGTTGTCTCTAGGCTCCAATCTTGATCCTGATTTGTATTCTTCTGTTGTGGCCTACAACATTGACTTATTTTTATCAACTCCAGAAGTCCCTATGTGATTCTTTGTTTCCAGTACAGCCCAATTTTTCATAACTAATGAGAAGATTAATACAGGTAGCCTTCATTAAGAGGAAAATGTTGAAAATTCTACTTAAAAATTTAAATGAGATTACAATGAGCAGGTATAGCTTAGATTAATTTAGACTAATTTTATACTGATTTGCTATAAAATGGATATCACATATATAGTTCTTTTGAGAAGAAAAACAATTATAAAAAATTGCAATTGAATATTGCTGTTGATATGTGTTACCTTTTGGGGGGCACAATTCTGGTCTGTGTGAGAAATAATATGCTTGTCCTAGGTCTGAATATATTTACTGAAGCACGTCACTGTTAACTAGGTCTTGAGAGTAATTATTCTTCAAAATTGAGATTTAAGAATATCAATTAGTAATTTATTTTGAATGAACAGAGATGGAAAAATACTAAAATACTAATCAGATCCTACTAGTTTGTTTTATTTCTACAACACTAAATTGAGTATAATATTGATCTGTTCACCTTCTCAAAAATTCCCATTACATGTACTTATATGATAGTTGTTTCAGGGAATCAGTTTATTCTCCACAAATGTTTGTACTCTGCACTAGTCTATAGAAATGTTTTTTAATCTTGTGTAGCCTTTCCCTCATGA